>NC_133458.1:92986426-93141426 GCF_048565385.1 Saimiri boliviensis | reverse complement strand
AGGGAATCTAATGCCATCTACTAAAAGATCTTCAATGAGAGGAAGCCCTTGCTAACATTTCCATCCAGTGGCACCTTAGACACATTGCCTCTTTATGCTAAAACCCCACAGCACTAAGGGCCCTATAAATAGTCTCCATGTGACAGCTCAGAGAAGAAGAGAGGTTTCCTCCAGACATTAGTTGTGCTAAAAGATTCATCATTACCTGCAGTCATGAAATAAATCTTTGATACTTACAACTATAATATCCATGCTCTACGTTTTATTGCAGATATAGGTAGACAGTCATTATTTCTGACACTTTCTCAGCATTACAAGGAGTACTCTAGGGGAAAAACTAGTGTACAGTGTTACAGAAATAGATTGATATAACCACATAGAAACCAGTTACTTTACTGAGCCATTGTAACCAATACAATATTCCCTTAATGACATTAAACAGTCACATAGATTCCAAATTCAATGTAAGACTCCTATCTAAAGACAACCTCAGTTATCTACAAATTAACTTGCCAAGAGGGAAATTTTTTTATATCATACAGTAGTTTACAAGAAATATATTCCTGAATAACAATAATTTTTTTAGCATTCAAGTTTATTATTATTTAGGGGACATTAAAACAAGACAATGGTCAACAGCAATCACTTTATGGCACTTGTGGGACATTAGAAATCAGTATGTTGAGAAGCCTCCTGTTAAGAGGACTTGGAGTGGTTACTGTACAGTAGGTATTAGTGTCACATAAATTGCAGTAACACGATTTATCATACAGAAGAGGTGTTAAAGTTGTCTCTTGCCATGAGCTATTTAAGAGAGGCTCTTACACAATGTTTTTAAGCCTAACAAGTGAGTTATGGAATCCTGTAAGAGTCCCTCCTTACCTGTAAGTCACTGCTTTTAGCAGTGGTGATCTCCTCAAAAGCCCTGAGCAATAGTAGGCACAGGATTTCAATCTTTAGTTACATCACTTGTTCCTTGGCTGCCTCATTTGCAAAGAGCATGTTAGAGGCCAGAGGCTCCAATGACGATATGTCACCTCTTTGTGGGGAGAGGATTTATCTAGTTCAAGAATTTTAGGTGGTGTGATTGGGAAAAGCACGGTGACTTCCTGCTAGGGCAGGAATCTCACGGAATTTTTCAGTTGCTGAACTGGCTGCCACATGCATTACCACAGCAGCTCTGGGAGGCCATCTGACACATTGGGGACCACTTGATATCACCAGTGGGTCCCTGGATCACTGAATTCAACTAGTAGTTGACACTTCTGAAAAGAGTTATCAATTTAAAAAGAATCTTTGTGTTTGCATATTTAAAGCCAAGATAATTATTGGTAGTCTCTGCATAACAAATGTAATTTCAATTAGACTGTTTTTCTAAATTAAAAACTATCGCTTGTGTGTAATGAGTATTTGTTTTTTAAGAGCTTTTAAATGTTTTTATTCTAAGAACATTAAAAGCATTGAACAAAAGACTCTCGAATTACTGTATAATGGTAACAAATATGCCGAGTCTTTGATTTCTGTGGGAACGAGTGGGGGCCAGTGGAGCAGGGCTGTGAAGACTGATTGTCACAGAGATCTTTGACACCAGACCAGAGGGAACAACATCGGAGTTGTATGGTTACAGAAGAGTTGTCATTGTTTTAATTTTCAAGAAAAGTTGCAAGAGGTTGTCCAAACACTTCTTCATGATTTAATATCCATAACATTTGATAATGCTATATTTGTGTTGAAATACAATAGCATAATGTTGAGACTTCTACCCCTATTTAGGATTATTGAATAAAGTTAAAAACAATATGGCCTTCTGATGGCATATATAAAGATTGCAAAGGAAAAACATTTGTCATGGTACATAGGATCATTTTAGCATTCTCAGGCAGATTTGAGAATTATGCAATTGAATGGAGAAAAAACCAAACCAGAGATCCATCCTTCCTTCCTTCTGGTGCAAACTGGTTTCCATGGCTTTCATAGACTGGCAGTTGGGGCTGCCATTGTTGATTATGAGAAATTTGCTTTTGTTGTTGGTTTTGGCTGGCATCGTGTCTGAAACAGCTTAGGAAAAGTGAAGATTCATATGTGTCCTCCCCATCTGACATGTATGAGCACTCTCGGGCCTTTCCATAGTGTTGCTTCTTTGTATCTGGAAAGAAGCAATTTAAAAAAAAAATCACTTGCTAAAATGGATCTTGGATGTTCGTTTCCTATTTTCTAAAAGCAGGTTGGCTGTTTTGCCCTTGAGCCTTAAAAAATGTTGCTGATTGGCTGTTTGTTATTTTTAAATAATATATGGCATGTATCCAAGTAAGCATTCCAATGACCTCGACAATAAAATGTGATTCTTGGCTGCAAGGTCTATTGGGGGATGGCAGGCTGCCAGCCACTCATATATCATTTACAGGTGGCTGTTTCTGACAGGCCAGTGTTAGTTATTGTAAATGAGTGACAGTCCCTATAACTCACCTGTAAGCCCTACGCCACTGGCCCAGAGCATCTAAGATCCCCGCCCTCTTTAGCACATGTGCTTGTCTGTTTTGAAGACCCCCACACCCAGACCCTCACGTGCACACCGCTGCCTGCACAGGCTCATCAGTACGTGGAGCTACCTTGTATGTGATTGACGATAATTAGGTTTCAACTGCCTTCTGATGCAGAAATACACACCATTACAGCATGGCCAATTCGGCTCCTGCAATCTTGCCTCTGAAAGGGTATTGATTCACTCTTTCACATTTTTTAAAGGTCATGGCAATAACTCCATCTGAACTGTGCTAAGTGAAAATAGTTTGTAGAAATAATATGGTTGTTTCTTAATTCCACTGTAATTGAAAGCCACAATGCCTTGTTTTTTTAGTATACTTTAATTACATATGTCACTTTGCTCCATCTTACGCGATGAAGTGTCTGTAAAGTTATAACCAGGCAACCCTTTGTGTTAATGCTTTCTGACTTTTTGGCAAAGACGACTTTTTTGTTTTCCTACTGTGTAAGGTGAAGCCTAACCAAACACTTGGGTCACACTGCCTTATTAATTTAAGAACTGAAAAGAGAAGACATGAACCTTTTCCTAGGGTTGTCATCTGCCTGCCTGTTTTAATAAGATTAGAATATACTGGCTCTAGTGAACAGGATGCTAAATTTGCTTACTTTCTGCAAATTTTTACTGTAGTTAAACAGCCTCTTTTGGGTTGGCTGAAAAATATTATCCTCTATCGTTATCAGAACATAATAAAATCAGTTTATGAGAGCACATAGCTCCTGTAGTGTAACCACCCTAGCAAGTGACAGGAAACTATGAATGATATAGCATAAATTGCCAGAATACTCAGACCGCAGTTTGAGGCTTTCTGCTACATCTTTAGTGTTTCTGAAGCGAAGGAGTTTTAAAGTGCTTGAATTGCATGTTTTAGGAAAGTGAGTGATCAGATTTTATGCTATGAGCCACCCTATATCTTTCTCCCAGTTAGAGGCGGTGAAGTCTCAGCTGTTTCTAGTCTCAAAAATGAGCCAGTCATTGTACTTGCAAACGAAGGGGCATATTCTCATTGAGAGCATGAGGATTTACGCACATAATTACCATTAATGCTAATGGCATTTATGTCTGTACAGCCCCACACATCAAGATGAGAATATATTTCCACGTCTTCATGCTGTGAAAGTCCATTTAATATCATTCATTTTACAACTTATTTTTAAAGATGATGTCCATATTCTGTCATGGCATACATATGCCTAGTTAAAAGCAAATGTGGGAAATACTGGGAAGAGATGTGATAGCTAAACTTGTTCGTGTAGATGAAATATTGCTGAACTCAGATCCATTCATACTCTTTAAATACAATGCTCTATTCAGCTTTGAAACTGCTGGCACACTTTTCATACTGCTATAAATTTGTCAGCCTAATGGGACATTTTGTAGATGTTTTCCTTTTTAAGTACTTTAACAGGAGTAGGTATTCCATTGATCCAAAAATCCAGCTCAGCATTTCATTTCTTAGAGATGAGAATCATACATTTAACGTCTTAACAGAAATTAAGTGGTGGATGGTGCCCTTCATCTCTTCAAGGAGAGCAAATTTGCTTCCCACCGAACTCTGCTCTCATCTGGCCTCCGGGAACATCTCAAGAGCGGGGCATGGTTTGCAGCTGGCAACATTGGTGGTCATCAGAATCTGAGGCTGTTCCCTCTCTTCATTGATTATGTAATCGTCTTTATGCATCATGCCCAGTAGTCTATTGAAAGGTGTCTTCATGTCTATGCCGGCCAAGCAAATTCAAATCCAGGTCTTGATTTATCTTTCCAAAGACTTTGGCCATTAAAAGAAAATAATGCATCTATCCCAGTTGTCCAATCTCTGAAGCCCTGATCTTTTGAGCAAACCAAAAGCAAAGGGGCTCTGCATTTATTTATTTATTTTATTGAGGCTGGAGTGCAATGGCGTGATCTTGGCTCACTGCAACCTCTGCCTCCCAGGTTCAAGCGATTCTCCTGCCTCAGCCTCCTAAGTAGCTGGGATTACAGGCATGCACCACCATGCCAGCTAATTTTGTATTTTTTGTAGAGACAGGGTTTCTCCATGTTGGTCAGCCTGGTCTTGAACTCCTGATCTCAGGTAATCTGCCCACCTCAGCCTCTCAAAGTGCTGGTATTACAGGAATGAGCTACTCTGCCTGGCCAGGGGGCTCTGCATTTAAAACATAGACACAAGAAGGGGACAGGAGTGCTGAGGTCCTTCCTGAGGGTGCCCTTCAGGTCTCCTCTATAGATAAACACAGCCTCCTCTGGAGGAAAGAGAAGAGCTTTACAACATCTCAGAAGGAGCAAGATCACTTGTAATTAAACTAAAGACAGCCAATAGTGTCTAGCTGGGTGACCTCAGGCAGGCCACTGGACTTCTCTGAGCCTGTTTCCTCGCTGGTAAAATTGAGCAGAATGAATACTGACTGTTTTACCTGATTAAAATTTTATAACCAGTGCCATGTTGTGTTTGGCTTTTATAAGTATTGGGATTACAGTGAATTACAATGAATGACAAGAAAGAAATACTGGTTTCCAAGGGTTTAAGCAGATGGGGAGGAGAGACTGCTTTAACAGAACACATTTGTAGTGCAGATACATGATTACTTCATATTCAACTTGGTGACCTATTAGCAGCTTGGCTGCAGAAGCTGCTGTCAATGGTGTTGACATTAAATCCTATGGGGCAGAAGGCAGTGGGCACTTTGGGTGGAAACTGTCCCAACTCTACTATCTTTCCTGGCACGACCAAACGGGCAGGCAGGTATTGCTTTATCTTTCTTACCCACTCACCAACATTCTCTGGACTTTTTCCTCTTAAGCTCACCGTTTTCTCAATCATGCTGATCACATAATTTTTAGCCCAAAGGCATTGCCCTCCAGATTCCCCTAATTCTAGTAATATGTTGTTTTTACCCAGTGCCCTAGACTCTTGTAAGTTCATGGCCTCTTCCCTCCACATATAGTACAGGTGTTTTCGTAAAAGACCATTACTTCATTTTAATCATATGGGTCATCTTATTCTCACTTTCAGATCTAGGGCTACTCTAGCATTAATTCAACAATAATATGCATCAGCATTGGGCAAGGACTTGGGGACAGAGTTGAATGAAACACTTTCCATGACTTCTGGGTCTAAAATAGTTAACACTTGTATAATGTCTAACAGTTTCAAAGGACTTTCATCTACATTTTCTCAGGTGCTTTCTACAACAATTTGCAAGGTAAGCAGACCAGATGCTATTATTTCTATTTCAGAGAAAATGGAGACAGAAAAACGAGGCAATTGTTCAGGTTCCCATGGGTTAGCAGTGTTGAGTGCCACCTCAAATTCTTCTGGCCACAGATCCCTTGCTCCTACCTCTCCACCATGTGCCTACCCAGAGCCACAGCCAAGGCAAAGTATCCTTGGTAAATCCTCCAATGCGTTCCCTGCTTCTGAGATGCAGCTAACACTGTGAGAGACTATAACGACGGTGGTTGGAGAAGCTGCTTAAGGTGTTTAACCCAAGTCTACCTATGCCATGCCTGTTGGATTGGTGCCCCCTTTGGGTGATGAGGCAAGGGCAGCCTGTCCACTGCCTGAAGTTTCTAATCTCCCCATTGTATGGTTTCTTGAACTTACACCATTGAAAAATATCAAGGTCAGATCATGATTGAAGAAGCTTCTTCCTCTAAGTTGCCACAATTATATGATATTGTTTTGCACTGAAAAAGTTTCTCTTAAAAATGAGGTTGAGGTCCCTAAAGAAATTGCTTCAATCAGCAGCAAGACTTAATGACTGTTAATGGGAAGTGGAGATAGGATAGTAAGTGTTACTTTGATTAATAAGAGAACTGCAGAGAATTTAAATTGTGCCACTGATGGATTATTTTCTTCAAGCTTGATAAGCACTTCTCATTTGTTCTTAAATTTGGTCAATACTGTTAAAGGCAGCAAAATGAAGTATAATTAATTCTATTACTGCTACTCAGACCAAGTGTTACTAAGAAACAGATTATGATGCCGACAACACTGGGAGTCACAGTGCTGACAGTTTGATGCTTTGAATACCTGTCATTGCTTATTAGCCTGAAAGAATGAACAAAATAATTCTATATTCTGATTTTGAGATACCCAAAACCGTTTTTTTCATCTGTGTGTGCTCCACTGACCATAGTACAGGGAATACCAATAAGATGATCAACTGACACTAAAATTATCCTGTACTGGAAGCATAGAGAGTAAATAAAAGATTGAGCTAACATATCAGTTAAAACATTAAGAGCCAATGCTCATTTTGAATTAATCACTAAGAAAATGGGATATTGGTTTGATGTTGAATAGCTGTTAAAGGCTTAACATATTTCCTCTTTTCCAAAGACTCTACCCCATATTAATAAGCCTTGCCTTTCTTTACTTTTGCTATTAATTTTATTCAGAACTGTTGATATGCAGATGACATTTAAAGCAAAGATACTTTATTTTAGTAGACAATTTTATTTGCTATGAATGCTAATTCCTAGGACACCAGACAGACCCTTTCCCTCGTTTTCTGCAAACAGCAGGATGCATCAATATTTCCAGAATAGGCTATTTTTTCTTGACCCCTTTAAAATCTATCCCTATCTATTTATTTAAGGGATACAAATCACTCTAAAGTCATGCTAAAAGTCATGACCATAGGTGGGCTGATATACACAAAGTCTTACCTACTACTTTTTAGCTTCTTAATTCAGTGACTCTTACCCTTGCAGTTCTTACTCTGAGGCATCTCTAGTCAACTTAAGGAGTGCTTGCATGCCTTAAAATGAAAGAGATTAATTCCACTTTATTTTTTGAAACAAAATATGCAATGCATCAATCCTGTTTCACAGAAAACACCAAATAACAGCAGGATTTTACAACTTCAAGAAAGACTAGGCATCAGACTGAACATGTGTCCTTCTGTTCACTTTTTCTATTTCCAAGTCCTGTGTTTCTTCCAAGTATACAAAGTTACTGGGTGAGTAATCTAGGGTTAATATAAAATCTAAGTATGGCTGGTTAGTAGTGCAGTTATAAAGTTTCTCTGAAGTTCTAAGTCCATTATTAAACATGTAAACCTTATTATTATGATATTGAGAACCAATTCTCTTACCCAGATGTCCCATAAACATAATTTCTGAAGACGGGAAAATTATAGGAAGAACACTTCAGACCAGAATGTGAAAGTCAAGCCATGCTAAAAGAGCTTGTCTGCAGAGCATGTCTTTGGAGACAGAATCCAGGGCACGAGAAGGCACCCTGGGCCATCAGACTGCCAGTAGCCCTAGTTCTGGGGGTCCTGCTACTGCACATCTCGGAGCAACCTTGGACCAGCCTCTTGATCCCCATGAGACTCAGTTTTCTCCTCTGTAAGGTTAAGGATTGGTGTAACTGATCTCCCAGGTTCTTTCGCCCTTGAAAACACTTGTCTCTGAGTAAAGCCTGTGCATAAGATATTCAGATGATCCTTTTCAAGCTGTTTGCTCAAAATAATGTGGTCTGTACAGATACTAGAAATGCCTGTTGTGCTTCAAGCTCATGTTCTCTCAGTGTGGATAATTCATTCTACAGATGTTAAGCAGCCCCCACCACATACCAGGCCTGTGCTCCATGCAGGACATAGAATGAGGAACCCAGGATGGTATCTGCCCTCAGGGAGCTTCCTGGCTGAAGGTGGGAGAGGCAAATAATAAGTGCACTCGCCAGCATGTAACAGAAAATATTCTTTCAGATAAGTCCACTGAAGAAACGGAAGCCGGGAAATTTGATCAAATATGGTCAGAGAAGGGCTCTCCTGCAACGGGAAACTGAGAGATAAATAAACTGACCAGCAGAGGGGAGTGAGGAGAAATAGAAAGGATAATTCAGTCTCGCCTGAATGATTTAAGCAGAAAGAAGCATGACATATACTGTCTCAACACCTGGTCAATTTTTCTTCCTTTTGGAGACGGAGTTTTGTTCTTGTCATCTAGACTGGAGCGCAATAGCGCAATCTCAGCTCACTGCAACCTCTGTCTCCCGGGTTCAAGTGATTCTCCTGACTCAGCCTTCCAAGTAGCTGGGATTACAGGTGCATGCCACCATGCCCAGCTAATTTTTGAATTTTTAGTAAAGACAGGGTTTCACCATGTTGTCCAGGCTGGTCTCAAAATCCTGACCTCAAGTAATCCATCTATCTCAGCTTCCCAAAGTGCTGGGATTACAGGTATGAGCCACGCACCTGGCCCAGTTTTTCTTTTCTAGTAAATATACTTGAAATATGCTTCTGCTAATTCAAGAAAAACCAAGCCGAGAGATGATTGTTTCCATTGCTTTTAATCCAGTCATTCCTAACCATAGCAATTCGGGTCATTTTGACTTTGATTTTCCAGATTGCTGCAAACAAGTCAAGTTTTAAAAACTTCGACTTGGGTTATTTCCATTCATACTGTATCTCTCTGTTTGCCCAGGGAATTTGGTACAACGTATGACTTCAGAATGACTGTATAGTGCTCAGAGGTGTGAAACGCCATTTCAAGTAATGCCTTTCCTCAGTTAATATAGATAAATATTGATGGCAGGCAGCAGTAAAACAAGTCATTAAATTCTTCAGTGCAAGTATGTCCCACATATTGCTGCAAGCTACAGAAATCACACCAGGCTCCAAGAAAACCACTGCCTGTGATTACAGAATACTTGTATTTCCAGCTTTTGCATTCCAGATTGGAATCCAAGGGAGTTTGGATGAGTCACGGGGACCAACAACCAACGTAAAGGGACAGGGAATGGGACTTAGATTGCCCTGCTGGTCTATTCTATCCACTGTTCTTTTCTCACCCACCCTAATGAATTCCTGGGTGAGCCAGAAACCTTTGAAAAATGGCTATCAGCTACAAATGGGAGGTCTGATGCTCTGAAAACAAAGAAACTTATCTAAATGGGTAACCCTATAAAACCCAGCTGAAGATTTGGAAGAGCAATAAACCCCTTTCTCTGCAGCTGTTTTGATGATTTGACCTCCCTGGCTGTCAGGGCAATGCAGAACTTGCTGAGGTCTCACAGAAGCATGGGGGTGCTTATAGGGCCAAATAACATATTTACTGCCTGAGTCTTCGGATGAAAAATGAAAGGAATTGTTTCCTCATTTGATAACGCCACCCTCAAGGATTCCAGCCCAGTATAGATTTTGAAGCTCCACAGTGTGGTGAATGCTTTCTTCAAGGTGTTTTTAATGGGCCCTGGGCTGTCAAAGACACCGCTCTGATAATGAGGCCAAGAGCCCTGCATGCGGAGAAAGCTCTGTAATGAGGGAGGAGGACGATTTGTTACAGTTATGTGGTTACTTGGCCATAATATCTTTTTGAGGCTTATTAAATCATATAAAATTTCAATTCACACTGTAATATTCTATAAAAGATGGAGCACACAGAAGTAATAAGTATGACAACATTTCTTTCGTTTATGAATCGTATTGTTGATTGGTTAACACTGTCACATCCAGCGGCAGGGTTATTTACGTCGGGACAGTAATTTTCCATCTCCAACTTAATTTTGTAAAAGTTAATTAGAAATTAGAATAAAATAAATGCAGTTATGGAAAGCAGGGAAATGCTGAAATAGACGTTACTGGGGGAAATGTTAATGCAGGCTGCTCCTCGTGGAGATCGCTGTGCTGGACCCAGCGGCTGGCAGGCAGGGCACCCACATCACCCATTTGTTGGGTAACTAGAAGCTCTTGGCTTTCTCTACCAGAAAACGAACTGTTCTTGGAAGAACACAGGGCCTCAATTGTCGTCTAGTGAAACTCCTTCCTTTCCTAGTCTGGCCACTGGGGTCCAGACAGGCCACACAACTTGCCACAGTCACGGCAAGGTCACGACAGCAAGAGGGTGAGAATTCAGGGCCCCTGACACTAGGTCATACAACCTTCACTTCACTTTCATGTGGATGTATTTTCATTTCTGCCTTTAAAGCGCAGGAAGAGCAGGCTTAAAGGTGGAGAGAAGTTTCTCCAAATTTCCCCTCAAGACAACCGTGCCTGGGGAGATGGAAACTCGAAATACACGTATCTCTCAGGTGGGGACCCTCCCAGTAGAATTCCTCTTCCGTCTTGCTGCTGCCATTGGTAACAGCAAAGTTTTCTGGACAGACTTCCTACCAAAGCAACCCAGCAGAAGGGCGGGTTACACGAGTGCAGGCTTCACTCTGGCCAGCCCCACCCCAGAGAGAAAGGAGCACCAAAGAGAGGAGAACCAAAGCAGAAGCGGAAAGCGCTCCGGGCCCTTGGATAGGAAAGTCCGGCCCTTCATCTACTTTCCTTATTTTTTCTCCAATGCTCAAGTTCGCTTTGGAACTCACTCAAGTGTGTCTGTGCCTGTTCTCTGCGGAGGCCGGGGAGCTCAATGACACCCGCTTACCTTCCTTCACATCCAGTCTGCTCTTTCCAATCAAATTCACTCTTTCCCTTCCGATCCTCACCATCACACTTGACCCATCAGGGGTCTTTTGAAGTATCATGATTGACTCACTAGGTGAAAGACTTTTATATTTCATTTTTAATAGAGCAAAAGTGACTCTAAATGTGTTAATATTCTTTAGGTTACACAGGACAAATTACAGATAAGTGAATCAGTAATGAAATTTGTAATGAGAATTTCTCAAGTATGAAATGTTGGCGCAAGGAAAGTTAATTGCAGGATTTTACAGCCATTATAGTTTATATCATAAATGCAAAAATGACTACGGCCATTTAATTACAGTAGGAACACACTAAATTTTTATGGAGTGCCATTTTGTTAAAGAGGTACTCGGAGCATTAAGAGCAAATACCTCCTAACAGTGGGTCCAGGTAGCTTTCGAAACATCAAATAAATATGCTATTGGTACAAAATTGTTCCTTAGATACTATAATTGACACAATGACTAATGAGATGGGTTTATTCTCACAGCTTCACACACTCAATTTACAGTGTCTGAAAGTTATTTTTTTCTGCCATCCATAGACCTGGAAGGAACTAGAAAAATCCCTCTTGGAAAACACTATCTCTGCTGCTTCTCTAATTAACCTTCAAAAATGCATTTTGAAATATAGAAGTTGGTGCCTGGCATAGAAATTGGATTGTCTCGAGAAAAAAAAAAAAGACCCAAGTGCTAATTTGTTCCTTATTAAATATCTGGCATGTCAAAATTACAGGCAGTTAATGTTTTGGAGCCTTTCAACAGGGCTCGGGAACAGCTCCTCTTGCAGGTGAGGCTTAGTGGTGCAGTTGTGGGAACCATTGCTCCCAGGAACTAGTGCCCACACTGCCCCTTCACACCCCCAGCTCCCATCCAGCCTGGGTTCTGTGGGCATCAAACTCTCTGGTCTCTAGGGGAAAGAGGCTGTCTAAGGGGACAGACACGAGATTCTGTGCCTCCCCATCAGCACGAGCTTGAGGGGTGCATCCCCTCCTTACCTTCTTACCCCAGGCCTCAGGAATCAAAAGAAGATTTCATGGGGATTAGCATTACATTCATTCAGGACCCCTGAGAATATATGATTATTCTGGAAACAAAGGGTGTCACCCCCACCTTCCATTATTCAGTGAAGTCCTGGGAGGATACTCTTCTAAACAATATTCCTTTCCCCATCAAAAAACAAATGAAGGGCATGTGCGGTCCCCATGTTTAACCAATGGAACTGAAATTCAAGGACTCTTGATTTGAGAAAACCTGCATTTAAGACCCTGCCTGGTCACATAGTAACTAATAACTTTGAGCTTCTGTGTCTGAGTAGGGAAAAACACAATGATTTTTCCTCTTCCCTCACACCACAATGATCTGCACAGGAGACTTCTTGACCAAACGTGTGGGATTTCTCCCCACCAACAAGCAATCAGTTCTGCAACGGACAGCAGCTAGGGGCCTCCAATTCTGTTCCGGCACGACACACCTGGAGACCATGAAAGATCCCAAGGAGGCTGAGGGCTCAGTCCCACACGGCTCAGCTGATTCCCATTGCTGATCCCCAGGCCCCAGGTTGTTTCACCTGTGACTCTAACTGACCGGCTATAAACTGGGGATCCCATGATCCCCTCCTTGGATTTGATTAATTTGCTAGACTGGTTTACAGAACCCAGGGAAACACTCACTTATGTTAACCAGTTTTTCATAGGACAATAGGAAAGATGCAGGTGAAGACACATAGCAGAAGACACACGGTGGGGACGGGGGCGGCGCGGAGCTCCCATCCCTTCCTGGTGCCTCACCCTCCACACCTCCACATGCTCAGCCATCCCAAAGCTCATTCTATCCCGTCCTCTTGGGCCTTTACGGAGACTTCAATGGACAGGCATGATGGAGGCCCGGACCACCATGTGGAATGTGACTGGACACAAAGGGTGCCATCCGACACTAACAGACGGAGTGTGGAACCCAGCATGGCCTGTCCGTCCAGATCCTTCTTGGCCTCTGTGGCTTTCCTTCCCCAGGGATGGGGTAAGACCCCTTCTGAAATGGGGGTCTTTTGTCCTACAGTCAGGCAAGGTAGGTCCAAGATTTTCTTTAGGGGAAAGCTTCAAGAAAGAAAGGTGAGGAAGATTCCTGCCTTGGGGCCAAAAAGGAGAGTGGGAAAAAGTGGGGCAGGAGAAGGTCAGAGAGAGGGGTTCTGTTTTCTGAGGCCTAAAGCACCCAACATGACAATAAAAGGGCTATGGGAGTTATGGGCCAGCAACCATGGGTAAAACCACTTTTTTAAAATTTCAAAATCTTAATATTTCTATACCTATGTCTATACCTAGCCACATATACACACACTATATATACACATACTCATGCACACATCACACACACACACCCCACATACACATCACACTCGCACATCACACACACATCACACATACACCACACACATACATTCATGTATATATCACATGCACACACACCACACTCACATACACACCAAACACATCACATATGTTCACACAACCATCACACACACACCACACACATACACTTATACACTCACATACATATCACACATTGCACTCATACATCACACACATACATATTATACAGACACGTGTGCCCACACGTGGAGCGAATCCTTGGCATTGTGAGGCAAGCTCCCCAAGCCCTTCATCAATTCCCCAAATTGCAATATTAACAATGGAAACATGGCTATATAAAGTCATGGTGTCCTCGTCTGAAAAATGAGAACGTAATAACGGTATGCATTTCACAGGGTCATTGTGAGACTCTAATAATTTAGCAAAGAGTTTGTAAATAGAAAAGCAGGACAGCACATGCCCATAGCAGCATTATTCACAGTAGGCAAGGGATGGAGCCCTCTGCAGCATCCACCCACCGACGAACAAACAAGCAACATGTGACATATACAGGTACCCATAGGGAGTTGGTTCCAGGACCTCCCACAGACACCAAAATCTGTGGCTACAAAATGGTGTAGCATTTGTATGTAACCTATGCACATCCTCCCAAATACTTTAAATCATCTCTAGATTACTTACAATGCCTAATACAATGTAAATGGCAAGTAAATAATTGTTATACGGTATTGTTTAGGGAATAACAAGAAAAAAGTCTGCACATGTTCCGTACAGATGCAATTTATATGTGTGTGTATATATGTATATATATACTTTTTTTAATACAGAGTCTTGCTGTGTCGCCCAGGCTGGAGTGCAGCGGGACTTTTCAGCTCACTGCAACCTCTGCTTGCCGAGTTTAAGCAATTCTCCTGCCTCAGCCTCCCAAGTAGGTGGAAATACAGGTGTGCACCAACACAGCCAGCTAATTTTTTATTTTCAGTAGAGGCAGGGTTTCACCATGTTGGCCAGGCTGGTCTGCTGACCTCAAGTGATCCGGCCACCTCTGTCTTCCTAAGTCCTGGGATTACACGTGTGAGCCGCCGTGCACAGCCTTTTTAATATTTTTGATCTGCATTTGATTAAATCCACGGATACAGAACCCACAGATAGGCAGAGGCTCAGTGTACCTACAACAGAATATGACTTAGCCTTAAGGAGGGAATTCAAAGCCATGCTACAACATAGATGAGCTTGAAGACATTATGCTAAGTGAAATAAGCCACTCAAAAAGGGCAAATGCTACATGATTCCAGGTACATACATCCTAGACATCCTGGAGTAGTTAAATTCAGAGACAGAAAGTAGAATGGTGACGGGCAGGGGCTGCGGAGGGAGGGATGGGGAGCTGTTTACCGGGAACAGAGTTTCAGTTTTTCATGTTGGAACTGTTCTGGGGATGAGAGGTGGTGATGATGGGACGACAATGTCAATGAACCTAATGCTGCCGACTGTACTTAACAATGGTTACGCCGGTAAAGTTAATGGTATGTGTGTTTTACCACAGTTAAAAATAATTTGCATAAAGCACAGGATACCAGGGGTTCCTAACCTGGAGTTTATGCACCTACAATGAACTCACCTGGGCCCATGAATCTGGCCGGAGGGTCCCCATCTGCGCTCGGAGGAAAGGCGGAGCCCTGGGCCTACAAGGGGGCCATCAGGAGGTGGGAATGGGATGCTGGAGTGGCGCTCAGAGCCCACAAGAGACAAACCCAAATGACTACCCTTCAGTTCTGCCTAAGACCCTGTCCACTTCAACTCGCCACTGACGGAATTCCACGCACCTTCTTCACTGCCCCTCAGCCGGCGGCTGCTTCTGGGCCCAGCCTGCCTCACTCCCCAGCCACAACCAGCAGGGGCTTCCTAAGGAACTGTATTGTTCGGTTCTCACGCTGCTATAATGATGTACCCACGACTGGGTAATTGATAAGGAAAAAGACTTGATTTACTCACAGTTCTGCAGGGCTGGGGAGGCCTCGGGGAACATAACTGCGGCAGACGGCGACGCAGACGTCCCTCGTCATGGCGGCTGGAGGAAGGAAACGTGCAGGGGGAAGGCGGGGAGAGCCTTTATAAAACCGTAAGATCTCGTGAGACCTCACTCGCTATCACGAGAACACCTTAGCCACTGCGCCCAGCAGAGCTAAAGGCACTTGTATGTGATTACCCTTTGGGGCTGTGTAAATGTCTGTTTTGTATCCAGTGTGGTTGTAGGGCATATGCATTTGAGCCAAATCCTATTGTTCCCACCTCCTTCCATTATAAAATGAGAAGTGTGTTCTTAGAAGAAAACCAAAAATCGGCCAGGCACGGTGGCTCACACGTATAATCCCAGCACTTTGGGAGACTGAGGCAGATGGATCACCTGAGGTCAGGAGTTCGAAACCTGCCTGGCCAACATGGCAAAACCCTGTCTCTACTAAAAATACAAAATTAGCCTGGCGTGGTGGTACATGCCTGTAATCCCAGCTACTTGGGAGGCTGAGGCAGGAGAATCGCTTGAACCTGGGAGGCGGAGGTTGCAGTGAACCAAGTCATGCCACTGCACTCCAACTTGGGCAACAAGAGCAAAACTCTGTCTCAAAGAAAGAAAAAAACGAAAATCTCATGACAGAAATAAGTCATCTTATTTAAGAATCTGAGAGCCAGCGAGGGCAGAGGGCAAAGTGAAAGCCTGTGTGTCTCATGCAGATTTCTGGGAGAGGCTGATGTGCTCTGCCATGAAAACTGCCATCACAGGAAGAGGAGAAGCTCAGTTCTGCTCAGGTGCCCTGTGGTTGGAGCCATTCCTTATGAGGCTTCTGTTATCCATTGGAGTGTCCGTTGTAAGGTGGACTTCCTGCAAAATTGACGTCGAGGCTTGGCAACAAATAAAACCTGTGTTCTCTCCTTTTTTTTTTTTTTTTTTTTTGAGATGGAGTCTGGCTGGCTCTGTTGCCCAGACTGGAGTTCCTGGAGTTCAGTGGCACAATCTCAGTTCACTGCAACCTCTGCCTCCTGGGTTCAAGCGATTCTCCTGCCTCAGACTCCCAAGTAGCTGGGACTACAGGCATGTGCCACCATGCGCAGCTAATTTTCATATTTTTAGTAGAGACAGGGTTTCGCCATTTTGGCCAGGATAGTCTCGATCTCTTGACGTCATGATCCACTCGCCTCGGCCTCCCAAAGTGCTGGGATTACAGGCCTGAGCCGCCACGCCTGGCATTTTTAATGTCACAGTGGTTGACATTTTTGAACACATCTATAATATTTTTCTGTTTTCAATATTTATTTTAAACTGTCTACAAACACGTCACCATCTTAATTCCCCTGAACATCTCTCTTTAACTGAGGCATCCATTTGAACTCAGTACTCCCATGTAACACAGGGTCACTGTAACCCAATGCTGATCTCGAATGAGCAGCAGATGCTCTCATGGTTGGCACCCTTTGAGGTCATAGCCAACCAAAACCCACAGCTCTTTTCCACATAAACCACTGGGATTGCGTTTGTGTAGTTGACTCTGTGAACCTAAACGCAGGACTTTGCATTTATTTTTATTAGTTTCCTCATCATAGTTTCAGCTGTGTGTCAGCCAATCAAGAACATTTCGAATCCTGATTATTTCATCTGTAAAGGAGCTGTTTTTCCTTGATAACAGATGTGCTACATCTACAAACTTGATACGCATTTCTTCTCAGTGCTCAACTAAATCAACAATAAAAATACTCAACAGAGCCAAGCACAAGCCCCACATAGCCTTTGGAAGCCTGTTCCATGTCTCAGAACTCTCCTAAGTTACTGAGTCAGCCATCTGCCTGAATTATTGGGGGAAGGACCATGCCCAGCATAGGGGAGCACCTAACAAATATTAGTGGAATAAATTCAAAGGAGGAAATTTGAGTTCTTGGTTTTTTTTTTATTAAAAGACATAACCACAGTTTAAGTAAGACTTACGTATGATTACAGGTAACAATATATAAGTATGTCTAGAATCCTGATGAATGCATGGCATGTAAGAAAAGTCAAATGCACCTTTCACTGAAGATGCAATTGATGATAATGACCTCTTCAGTTTTAAGCAATGATTATAGATGAAAATAGAAGATGAATTTGAACATATTTACTTGTTATTCTTCCCTGGTGGTGACATTAGCTATGTTCCACCTTTGGTGGAAATGCACACATTGTTATAGCTGGGGTCCTGGAGAGTAGACTGCTGAAAGAGCCCACCGTGCCACTCTGGGTCCTCATTCCGAAAGGCCACAATCAGCTTCCTGGATTCTGCTGCCCTCCACTGTGAAGAGCTGGGCACCCAAGCTGCTTGAAGCCAGTGGGCGGAGGGGAAGCCAGCAGCCAGGGCCGTGGGCCAGGCAGTCTCTCCTTGAGCATTGCTTCCCTGCAGGACTCAGTGTAAGGTGCTGCCATGCCTGTCGTCTCACCCCGTCCACTGGGACGTAATCCTAATGTTACTTGATTTTCAGATATCTCTTCTTTGCCCAGCACTCTAGTTAAGCAGCAGTACCTGCTACTTTCATACCGGAAGACCGATCATAATAACAGCCAGCACGCATCGGCTGTCTGCAGTGCGTGTGTGCGTTGTGTCATGGCACAAAGAACCCTGTAAGGGAGGCTGCACGTATTCCCCTCATGAACAGGGGAAGGAAGCTGAGGGAGGGGGTCACTTGCACAAATCATGAAGCTGAGAAGTGCCTGCTGACTCCGTAGTGTCTGCTCGTCAATTTTCCTGCCTTCTCATTTTACAGTGAACGTGGTTTGGTTAAATTTAATTACACAAATAACTTCTGGAGTCCCATCATATATCAGGCACATGTTAGACGTGATAGAGGTTTCAAGTCAAAAGGCAACGCTCCTACCTGCATGGGTCTTAATGGCCCATGGGACTAGGTTTTGCTGTGGCAACAACCTCAAACCCTCAATGACTTAAAACAGCAAAAATGTCTCTCATCCATGCTACATGTGCATTATGACAGCTAGGGCTGACAAAACAGCCACCACTGCAAACACTGAAGGCCTCTGAGGAGAGGGGAAGAGAGAGAGAGTGCTGGCTTCAGGAGTTGAATGTTCATCCCAGAAAGGACACGCCCCGCTCCCACTCCCACACACTGTCTAGGACAAGTCCGTATCCCCGACCCAGAGGGGCTTAGAAATATAATCCTTCTATCATGACCACCCTATAGACTAGTCCTGAGACTGAGACAAGCACACTAGTCACTGTTGCACAAGGCAGAATGCGGTGCCTCACAAGATACAAGCCACAGGTCGAAAAGTGTGCAGGAAAAGAAAATAATTTCCCTTGGTGAGATCAGGAGAGGCTTCCGGGAGAAAGAATAGACTTCAGGAGATGAGTGAGATTGCAGTAGGCAAAGAGGAGGCTGTGAGGAGGGATGAGAACCTAGGGTCAGAAAACAGCAAGAGAGGCCCAAAGAAAGGAGCGGGGAGGGGATCTGGAGCAGAGGCCAGGTGGACACAGAAAAACAGGCTGGACAGCGGGGCTGAGCCCGTGCAGAGAAAACGGCTCCCAATGTCATCGTCTTTGGGAGGTGCTGGAGGCTGCAGCTGTGACATGATCAGAGATGAGCTTAGGGCATTTCTTCAGGCAGCTGCTCGAACAGGAGCTGGAGGCTGTGGCTGCAGGGACAAGTGGGAGAATGTCACAGTATCTTGGGTGGGAGAGGACGGCCTGGGTTAGGGGTGCTGATGAGGATGGAGAGTAGGGGAAGGGTCTGAGACATGATGTGGGAAGAAAACCCGTGGAACACCAGAATCAGAGATGCTAGAAGGCTAGATAATTAAAGGTTATTGGGGTGTGTGGTGAAGGAAAGAAAACGCCCCAATTCCAAGCCTATGCAACGTACTTGAATGACATTGATGATTGTTTCCAAGAAACCATGAGTGACTCCCCCCGCAGGGTCAAGCCAAGTTTCACTTTGGTAGATGACAGCAGGCCCCTGGTCCCAAGATGTCCTATTTGGGCAAGAGCATTCTGCCAAACCTATCAAACATTTCCTCTCCAAGGAGCACTTGGGTTAATTCTCTCTTCATTTACTAAGCGTTCTGCAGAATATGCATGCTAACACCTATACGTTGACACTGACCATGAAAAAAATGCTTTTACGACCTATAGTTTCTTCAGACCCCTTAATGCAGGGGGCTGGAGCTGGCAAAAATATGCTTCCTGTCTGCCTTGGACTTAGAAACATACTTATTTTATAAAAAATGTTCTTAGAGACTTTAAGGAGCTACAACATGTTGGCAAGTTTATTCTATGTGCACAAGCAAGAATTCAATTCTGGAAACCTGCGATAGGTAACAGAGTGTTTTGCAGCATCCATTCCATGTTAAACACTCGTCACCATCATGAAGTCCAAGGTCTAATTCACCCTCCCTAGATGTAACTAACATCAAAATCCACCAGAGCTAAGGTTATTTTAATTATTATATGCCATGCACACATCAGAGAAGCTCAGCAAATACCCGCATCTAATCTGCAGATACCTAGGTATTTTCTTATTTTTCCTTCTTTTCTACATGAAGAATAGTAAATACTGTTTCAATTTTGCTTTTTTCACTGAACAGCAGGACAGGAGATAGTTCCTTTTTTCGAAATAAGGCATGAATTTCAAAAGGCTGAGAAATGCTATGCAGACTGGATTAACTCTAACTACTTAAAAGTAGAAGATTCTACATGTGACACTGGAATGGTCCACTAGTTTAGAAAACTCGTCTAGAAAGATGGCAGAGTCCTTGCTTTCTAGGATCTGCCAAGGAAACTAAAGAGACAAAATGGGCATGCATAGAAGAAAATGACATCAGCCTCCTGGGAAGAATCACATCTTCCTGATATGCCAGGGAAAAAGATATGAGACAGTGATAACTTCGCCAAAGAAATGCCAGGTGGAAGGCCTGGCGCGGTGGCTCACACCTGTAATCTCAGCAGTTGGGAGGCCGAGGCGGGCAGATCACAAGGTCAGTAGTTTGAGACCAGTCTGGCCAACATGGTGAAATCCTGTCTCAACTACAGATAAAAAAAAAAAATTAGCCAGTTGTGGTGGTGCACACCTATAATCTCAGCTACTTGGGAGGCTGAGGTAGGAGAACTGCTTGAATCTGGGAGACGGAGTTTGCAGTGAGCCAAGATCACACCATTGCACTTCAGCATCTCAAAAAAAAAAAAAAAGAGCCTTTAGCCTTTAGCTCTCTTGTGAGTTTAGCAACCAGACCTTGCCGTGGCACATTACAGGCACAAGATGCCGTGACTGTATCATGTGCTGCTGTTGGAGAAACTGGGAGGGGCGGGTGACCATTTCCCCCAGTCTTCTCCAAGCTTCCACATCGCAGCCTGCTGGACAACAAATTAGTTGAAACTCCAGAGGGAAGGAAGTTTATGTGACTCTTTTTTTCCGTATAATAGATGCTCTGTCGAGTAGTACGTGTCATGCTGTGACAATTCATTCCTGCACTTGTGACAGGACCGCCGGCTGATTTCACTATGCTCAATTAGGAGAAAATGCATATTTTAATCTGCCCTGTGGTGAAGTACCACTTTGCTCGGTGGCCTTGGCAGACCAGCCATTTAACCATTTAAGAGGTAGAAGCTCCTACTCCAGCCCGTCATGTCCCTGCCAGCAGCCTCTCTAGTCTCGTTTTGTTGCCAGCACTTCCTGGGTTTCAAAGGACAAACAATTAAAGGCCACTCCATCACTCTCCCAGCTGCCACGCTGTGGTCCGGCTCCTTCTGCAGTGGCCGCCCCCCTGGCTGCTGGCAATGGGCTTAGTGTGGTGTGCACGGAGGGGCAATGCCTCCCTCCCTGGCCTGGGGGTAGAGAGCCCAGCACGGAAGCCTCCATGGAGCCTTTCTGCTCTCCTCCCCCTGGCTTCAGGAACTGGAGGGGCTGTCCCAGCTGCCAGCTCAGCTCTGGCATTGGAGAGTGGGCCCATCCTGGGATGCCCATGAGGCCAACTTTTTGAACTGGCCATGCCCACACCATCTCCTCACCGTGGCCTCCACCTCCCCGTGGAGAGTGAGATTCTGCTTTTTGTTTGTTTGTGTGTTTTCTGATGTATGAGAGTATCCCTGAGACATTTCTTCCTTTCCTTCTGTTCCACTTCCTTCTCCCTCGGGCCATTGCAGACACTCCATGGTGCTTCCAAGGCTCACACAAACCTGGAATTTGGTCTTGAGCTTCCACTAACTGACTTCAGTTATTTGACCTCTCTAAAGCCATAGGTGCTCTCATTTTCAGACGGGAAGAATAACAGTCCTTGCCTCATAAGTGTCTGAGGATGACACAAGCAGATGCTGAAAAGGCTAATGATGACAGAGCTCTTTCCTGTGCTCCCAGAAGGCACTGGGACAGGTGCCTCGTCTCATTTAATTCATGCAAGCATCCCATAATTATCCCCATTTTACAAAGGTGGAAACACCCTCAGAGGAACCAACAACCCCACAGAGCTAGTGAAGGGTTGAGCACACTGCTGGGGGCAGGGATTAGGGCTGCATAAAGGTCGGCTACATTCTCTCCCACATCTCCAGGAGGCTGGGACTGGAGATGAAGACGGACCCACAGGAGGGTGGAATCCACAGCGACCCAGCCCAGAGCCCAGGGGTCTTCTCAGAGCCAAGCACTTTGCTATTCCCATTTCGAAACTAGAAGAATCCCCTGATTTGTAATTGTCCCTGATTTTTTTGTGAACCAAGTCTTCCCAGACGGTTTCCTGTAACTGCAGCTGACAGCCCAGGGTCAGGCTCGAGCCAACAGCCCAGCCGAGGCCCAGACACTCTGGGTTTCTGTTTATGGAGCCGCAGTCACTGAACCCTCTCTGTGAACCTAGGGAATAAGACCAGACAGTGGGGTGGGGACCAGACAGTCATCAATTCTGTGCCAGATTCTCCCACTTCCGATGCTTTTCCAGAGTCTGTGACTTGCTGCTTCCAGCCCCCTCCACTAAATCACAGCTGCTTGGGGGCAGGGGAGGCACCGGCCACAGGACCCAGGGTTGTTTTTCTAGGAGGGGATCACAGGCACGCACCAGCCTTCCAGCCTTCCTTTCCTCCTCTGTCCCTCTCCACTGTACCTTTTCCTTGTTCCAGCAAAGCAGAGTTAAAGGATCAAGCATCCCTACAGGAGTCCTGGGGTCCCACTGATAAGACTGAAGAGGAGAAACCGGCATCAGACACACCGCACCTGCCCTGAAACTGACGAAGCCTTCCCACAGGGCCTGGGCCAAGGGGCTGCCATTTTCTCGGGTCTCCACAAAGTTTCTCTCTAGAGATGAGTTGTCCATTCTTCCTGGCTGCAAGGAGAATTTTCATAGCCGCACAGCCTTTCCTGTAAGACCTGAAATTGTCTGCCACTTGTAACACTTTGCCCTGCTCTGGAGTTGTATGTCAAATGTGTCCACGTGCAGATGTTTAATCCTTCCCGTACTAATTAATCCACTAGCCCAACTCACCATCTCCCTTACTATCTTTACAGGAACTTTTCTTACAATATTAAGCTCACACTGATTCCTCATCTGGAAAGGAGAAGAGGAATAGAGCCCACTTCACATGGGGCTCTATTGAGCTGGCATGGTGGTGAGAGGAGTTCTGCGCTGGGCCTGGAGAAGGCCTCTTAACACCAGTGCGAAGACTCGCAACCCAAGCCATGTTCTCCTGCAGAGGCCCCAGGCTTCTTGAGGAAACACTGCTGCAGCCCCAGCAAGAAGACCCTCCAGAGCTACTTTGGATCGCCTCATTTCTTGTTCCTTTTGTTCATTGTGGGACTTCTTTTCCTTTAAAAGTTGGCCAGATGCAGTTGCTTCCGCCTGTAATCCCAGCACTTTAGGAGGCCAAGGTGGGCGGATCACGAGGTCAGGAGTTCGAAACCAGCCTGGCCAACATGATGTAAACCCATCTCTACAAGAAATACAAAAAAAAAAAAAAAAAAAAAAAAAATAGCTGGGTGTGGTGACGGGTGCCTGTAATCCCAGCTACTTGGGAAGCGGAGGCATGAGAATTGCTTGTACTAAGGAGGCAGAGGTTGCAGTGAGCTGAGATTGCACCACTGCACTCCAGCCTGGGCAATAGCATGAAACTCTGTTTCAAAAAGAAAAAAATTAAAATTAAAATTACCAAAAAGTGAACGTGCATTGCTCTGCTAGAAAGGGGAGGAAGGGAGAAAATGCAGACTGGCATCATGGACACGAGAGCCAAGCTACCTCGTGCAGCCTGCGCCCAGAATGCCCCAGAGCTGGATTGATGTGCTGCTTTCGTCATGTTAAAATTCTGAAAATGTTGTGAACGAGGGATCCCACAATGACATAGCTCGTCCTGGAGAGAACAAACATTTGTTGTTTGCCTTTCCACTCTGAGGAAATCGCTTCTAAGCATTTCTTTGGATCTTGCCCATAAAAGGGGAACTTTTGCACGCACTGTCCACACACGTAGAATTCTGTGTGGGACATGCAGGCAGACATCCAGAAACTTTCCAAGTTCAGCCAAGCCGCAACCAGTCGGGCCGTTTCTGTGTTGGGGAGACATTTCCAAGTGCCTCCCCGGCTGAGGCCTGTCACCCTCTCAGGGGACTCAGGGGACGACACCTCCTTTCAGCGAAAGTCACCTGGCCTGTTCCAGAGGGCCCTGCATTTCCCCTTCCTGGGTGCCACCTTCCACCGCCCCGCTGTCTGTGGGTTCAGAGTCTCTGAGCCTGTGGACATGGGAGGGTCGGTGCTGCTCCTGAGCCAGCACCGCCCACAGATGCTCTTTTCCATTTCTGTCTTTTTCCCAAACAAGAACTTTTGTCCAAGCATGCAGGGTTTCCCTCCCTCCACGCCCACCTGCTCTGTGCCCGTTTCCTATCTCAAGCCCTGGCTGGCTTGCTGCGGGGCTGTGGGCGGCGTGCATTTGGAAAGACAAGGGGATATTTGCCTGCAAATTCTGGAGACATCAGCTTGAGACTCCCGGTGTTTGGGGAGTCTCACCTGCTCCTGCCAGGACACACCACCGTCTCCTGGCCAGCAGAGAGCTGACTTTCGGGAGAAGAACGTGAATGTGGCCACTCTGCTTCTCCACCCTCTGCCTTCAAAGAAGTGCACGGCCTGTGGTAGATGGAGGCCCTCAAATGCGTGTGGAGGTTTAGGTGTTTTTTAAAAATCAGTTTTAAAGGCCACAAGACCGCTTTCTTCTCACAAGGCTATAAGCGGCCATGTTTCCCCAAAGGGCTGCTGAGTTGTTAAAAATCACATTTGCTATTTCTCAGATTGAATTGTCCTCAACTGAATATTTCTGACTGTCCAAGAAATAGTGCAAGGCCTCAACCAACCTCTCCTGGTCCAGGCTGAAGCCAGAGCATGGAAGGCCGCCTTGCACCCTGGCGGGCTAGTGACACATCCGTCACTCCTCGTGTTAAGAAAAATAGAACACTTCTTTAGGAGTTCTATGACTGTGCCTCTCTCTGGGTTGGTATGTGCTCTGGCTTTTCACCTGACTGGGTGAGATTGACAGTGTGATGGGTGGAGCTCCTGTCTAGAATGTTCCAGGTTTCTGGCCAGGTGCAGTGGCTCACAGCTGGGGGAGGCTGAAGTGGGAAGATCACTTTCAGGTCAGCAGTTTGACACCTGCCTGGGCAACATGGCAAGACCTCATCTTTACAAAAATTTTTTTAAATTAGCCAAGCGTGGTGACTCAGCCACTTGGGAGACTGAGGCAGGAGGATTGCTGGAGCCTTGGCAGTCCAGGCTACAGTGAGTCATGATCACGCCACTGCACTCCAGCCTGGGTGACAGAAGGAGACCCTGACTATCTCAAAAAGTAAAAATAAAAAATTAGGTTTCTAATGACCCTTGTCACCTTGTCTTTGTTACAATGCAGGCTACACACCTTTGTGTCCCATCACAATTTAAGCAGAATATGTCCTGTGGAAGATTCTACAAGGCCACATCTAATGGAAGCAGTGAGCACAGTGGGATTAAACTCAAAGGTGTCTGACACATTTGCTAACAAATGTCCTCCTCTGAGTCCATGGGAAGAGATGTGGATGGCCGTCTCGGGTGTTGTTATTCCTGCAGGTAGCTTTAATAGTCAGAATCAGCCATCGGATGTTTTTCCCAGACAGGCTGGTATCTCATTAGAAATGCAGTAAGTAGAATTTAATGCAATTGAAAAGAAATCCAACAGACTCCAATCTAAAGAATGTCATTTTAGGAAAATAGCAGCAACTTACAATTTACTGCCCCTAAATTGGAAAATCAGTTTTAGAACATTGTAAACTTTTAATTGCATGCAGCCTGAAAACAGGTTTAAAACAGGAAGGAGGGGAAGAAGAGCTCAGTCACTGAACACCTTTGAGCCTGTGCCAGGTGCAGTCTTAGGATTTCATTTGATCCTCGCCACAGCCAGATGAGATTGTAGTTCCTTCCTCTGAGTTATAAATAAGGACATTGAGTCTCGGCAAGGAAAGTCTCTTGCTCAAAGTCACTAGGGAGAAAGTTGCAGGGTTTAGACTTGAAGTCAAGTCCATCTGGCTACAAAACCTGTAATCTTTGTCTTATTTTTTGAGACAGGGGCTCGCTCTGTCTCCCAGGCTGAAGTGCAGTGGCTCGACCTCGGCTCACTGCAACCTCCACCTCCCGGGTTCAAGTGATTCTCCTGCCTCAGCCTCCTGAGTAGCTGGGATTACAGGTGCCCACTACCACACATGGCTAATTTTTGTAATAGAGACGGGGTTTCGCCAGGTTGGCCAGGCTGCTCTTGAACTCCTGACCTCAGGTGATCCACCCACCTTGGCCTTCCTAAGCGCTGGGATTACAGGCGTGAGTCACTACGCCCGGCCAAAACCTGTAATCTTTGAATCCACTGTGAAACATCTGCCTGGAAACATTTCCTTTCTTCTACAGATGGACCCCCATGACGGCCACTTAGGTGGTTCCAGAAAATGGCGGCTGCTTCTGCCTCCCCAAGCTTCAGATCCGCTCACAGCCTGTGAAACAGGCTCACTGCCTGGGAGTGGATGCAAGAAGTCTTGGAAGGTGCAGCTCACTTCTCTTCAAACTGTATCTTAAGAGATGTCACTCTCATCAGCTCTTCCAGAGCATATTTGGAAGGGCAATTTTATGTATTTGTTCATTTTTCCCCTTTTAATTTTAGGTTCAGGGGTCCATGGGCAGGTTTGTTACCTAAGTATATTTCTTGTGTGAAGCTGAGGTTTGGGCTTCTAATGATCCCATCTCACAGGTGGTGCACAAAGGACCTGACAGGTAGTTTTGCAACCCTTCTCCCGCCCCGCTCCCTTTTTGGAATCCCAGGTGTTTCTGCTCCATCTTTGTGCCTATGTGCACCCAATATTTGGCTCCTACTTAGAAGAACAGTGATTTTTAATTTTCTGTTTCCGCATTAATTCACTTAGCGTAATGCCCTCCAGCTGTATCCATGTCGTTGCAAAGGACACGATTTCATTCTTCTTTACAGCTGCATAGCATTCATGGTATATACACACCAAGTTTTCTTCATCCAGTTGACCCTTGATGGGCACCTGAGTTGATCCCATGTCTCTGCCATTGTGAATAGTGCTGTGATCCACTGCGGTGTCCAGGTGTCTTTTTGATAGAACAATCTGTTTTCCTTGGAGTATATGCCTAGTAATGGGATTACTGGGATGAAAGGTAATTCATTTTTAGTTCTTTGAGAAATCTCCAAACTGCTGGAAAGTAAGTTTTAATACACAAACACCCTCTTCCTCCACCTCCAGAACCTGGATGTCCTTTCTAGCTCCATCTCTGCTAATCACCCTCCTGCTCCCCACACGTGGCTTGCACTAGACTTGCTGTTTGCTATTCCCTGGTAAATCTCGTGAGCATTGGCTGAAGTAGTTTCTCTTTTCTGGGATGCTCTGACCCTCCACACCCAGCTATGCTTTTCTCCAGGTAGCATTCATGAGGCCTGTGTTGTCTGAGTGTCCTTTGCTGCCAGGTAGGACAGAACAAGGGAAAGAACTGATATATGGGCTGAGCAAGACACCGTTCTAGCCACACAGATAGTCCGGCAAACCGGAAGAGCCGCAGCATCCATTCTTGCACCTTGTATCTTGTGTTTGCACCTTTTTGGTGCCTTTGCCCCGTGTGTCTGGCTTCGGAGTTAGGATGGGCCTGTCTGCCTCCACGTAGGCAGTTAGAGTGAGTTTCCTGTTGCACCCCACAGAGCCCTGCACGGAGCTTTGAGAATGGTAGGCCTCCAGGGGATGTTCTGTATCTCATTACATGATATAGGGGACACAAAAATGTTCTCCCTGGCTCTGTGAGATTCAGAGCTGAGAAGTATCCGGAAAGTATGGCTCTGGGCATGGGTGACTAATCAGGCTACATAAATGCCAAAAGCCCTCTCGTCCCACAGCAGGGTATTGAGAATCGTACGTTGCCTTCCGTTCATTTTGCTCACATAGACAAAAAAGTAAAGGCCCAGAAAGAACAAATTGCAAGAGGGTGGCATTTGTTTGCAACATGATGCTCTGTAGGAAGTGAGAGGACCAGCGACAGCAGTGAACACAGGGCCTTCCCTCCCCTCTGCAGGTGCACCCAGCAGCACGGGAACACGGCTGTGGGGGTGGCCATAACCGTGGGTCTGGAAGGCTTCAAGGGAGGTGTCCATTCAGCCCAGGCTCTGAGGAGAAGAGTGCCACTGGCACCACCTGGGATGTAGCCGCCAAACTGCGCAGCACCTATGCCCCGAAGTGATGCCCAGTGAGTCATGTGAAACCATGGCCCACAGCTTCCTGGACACAAGAGGAAAGAACTGGGCCAGACGGAGAGAGGGAGCTGCCGTGTTTCTTTCTTTCCATCCTCTTTTACCTTCTGATTATTGTTTCTGATGGCTCCGTGATGAAATAAACCATTCATCAAAGCCTCTTCTTACGCACTTCTCCTTCCAGGTCAGAAACATGGACAGGGCTTTCCCAGGAAGCTTTCTAGGGCCACGCTGCCCGCTGTCCTTGGGAGAGCGCACTGGTTCTGTGCACGGCCCTCTGTGGTATGGGCACAGATAGCATTCCCTGCCAGGCTGCCATGGTACTTTGCATCCAGAAATGGCACTAAAGGAGAATGAGTGAGGAAACAGACCCCCATCTTGTGAGGCCCTGTGGACCCAGTTAGCTAGAAGATCAATAGCTCAGCGGATGCATAGCTAAGAAAGCTCCACCACGGGGAGCAGAGACTGAAGAAGGAGGTGGTAAGTTCATTAAGGGAGGGGCTGCCAAAGGAGATGGAATCCCAGAGAGTGGGGAAATGATCTTTTGCCTTCAGTTTACTGTGATCTGGGCTTCTTGCTATTTCTGCAAGAACTGCTTGGAAAAAACCCAGTTGCTACACGAAGTTCTCCTTTCCACACTGAATGCTATCAGTGGCTCTGCCTCGTAAGTGTTTATGGCAGGCTAAGTACTGTACAGATGCCATCTCATCAGTCCTCACAGCTGCGCAAATGGGGAAACTTCATCCTTGTGTTCCAGAGAGGGCTCGCCCTCAGCCACATAGCTACAAAGTAGGAAACCTGGGACTCGAACCTGGGCCTCCCTGCCTCCGTAACCTAGCAGGACATTCTTGTGCCACACACACACACACACACACACACACACACACACGGCAGTTATGCCCTTGGGGCTCTGGCCTTTATGATAAAATTCTAAACCTGGTCTCAGGCAGAGCAAACATTTGGTCTTCTGTGTTTCCGGCCTAGCCTAGAAAGGTGCTGGCCATAAAAGCGAGATTTACCAGAGTCCTTGCTGCGGCAGTCTTGCCATACTGGCAGATTCACGCGTTGATGAGATTGCCGTCTATGATGAACGCTGATTCAAGGTCTTGGGATCGCTTTTTGCATGCTTTTCGCTACCCAGGTTTATTAACTGGGAATGTGTTGTCAGGACACATGGCCAGTGCTTCATATGACCTAGTAACTCAGAAGGAGGGAGCCCCTTAACCCATCCGCCTGAGCGAGCCCGCCTCCTGCAGGGACACTCTGATGTGTGTCTCATAAATTCAGCCATTGTATCTGCGAGCGCCTTGGCTGTAGCTGGTTTTATGAGATATCAAGGTGCTGTGCCATGCACCTGTGTAGCTGAGAACAGAATGTTCACTGTGGAGATGGAAAAAAACAGCCACTGGAAGGAATTCAAGCAGTCCCCTTTTGTTAGCAATGAAAGTGGAGCACATGGCCTGGAGTTACTTTCTAAAAGATCACTGAAACTCACGATTTTCTACTTTATACCCATATCCTTTAATCCTTTGGCTAAAATTTCATGTATCCACCGAAGTAACCAGATTTACTTTGCTCCCAAACAGCCAAGATGTTAACGAGACCCTTCGGCTTTCCCTCTGCACACTGCCTTTAACCTGGACCAATTAGGTTGGGAACTACACTGCAGCCTGGCCTCCAAACAGGACACTTGCTCGGAATTGTCCTTGAATGCTGTTGTCCCCCTGTGGGAATCAGAAATCCCGGAGCCTGAGTGTTTAAACCTTTCCACGCCACGGACAGGCCTCAGGTTCTAAAGAGCAGAGCATGTCTCACAGGCAGACCTGACCTTGGCTCGTAAACTGGAAGACCAGCTTCAGGGTTGCCCATGTGGTGAAGAGAAAATGACCAGAGAACAAGTGTGCTCACAGCCCTTGTGGGAATTGGGGGTAACTGTGCCCACCTGGGGGGCTTTTGTGAAGACACTAGCTCAGAGCAGACTAAGATGGGGGGGGGGGCTTGTTTTCTTGCGTGGCTCATCTTTGCCTGTGTTTCTCCATCAGGTTGGAGTGAAAGCTGTAGCCCACGGTGTCACTCGTGATTTCAGAGGATGGTTGAAAATGAGGGGAATGGAATATTCACAAGTGTCTACCTGTAAACAAAGCCTGCCAGTATGTTCCCTCATCTCAGGAAGCAGCAGCTTCCTGTAATCTTTCAGACTTTCGTTCACTCTGATCACAAGGACTTTACAAGAGGCCCTCCTTGCCCACAGGCCTTAGCTTGGCCCTTTATTTGGAAGCGAACTCAGCAGTGTCGCTTCCACAGCCTTCTCTAACCATCTCGTGTGACAGACCTGCCAGCTGTGCCAGTGGCCTCGGGGTGCTGGAGGCTGCGCCCAGTGAAGGGGAAGCGTCGGAAACAGCAGGCTCTCTGAGCGCACCTTTCTGCACGAAAATCTCTCCAGGCATGGTGCAGGCTGCATTCTTTCTTTCCCCCTGAGACGTCCGGTTTTCACAGCGAGTTATACCGTGAAGAGCCTCACCTGGCTTTGAGACCACTTCCCCTTGGCCCAGCTCAGCAGCTCGTCTTCAGTAAGTGCCTGTTACGTCCCCAGACCATTCCAGAGAGGGTGACCGACTATCCGAGTTTGCCAGGACTCTCCTGCCTAGAAGACCTCCCAGGGTGGGGCAGACTGGGACCATCAGTCACCTCAGCAGGGGACAGCAGGGATCCTCTGGCTGTTTCTTTAGCAACCTGAGTGGCTTCCTTGGGAGGCTGCATGGCTGAGCAGGCGACTCACTTACAGAGGAAGCAAGTCCTGTGATGCTGTCAACTTGCTTCTTAACCCTAGGTCAGTCAATTACTTTCCCTGTGTTTCAATTCTTTTTGCCACCCGTATGGTGGGAATAATACCTATTTGTCCAATTACTAGGATGCTGTGAGAATTAAATTACATAGTAGCTGCAAAATAATTTGGCTTCCTTGGAGCTGGACACGGCCTGAACCTGAGTGGAATGAGTATGCACTTCTTAATGGCCTCCATCTCCAGCCAAGCTGCCTTGGGACACTAGAACAATAGTGTAAGTCCCAGTTTCCAGCCTAAAACAGCATGAGGACAAGGCCGGGAGGCCTTAGGATGGCTGCAATCAGAATCCACAAGGATTGCATGGAGATGCCGCCACCCCACAGCTGGAGTCCCCCTGCAAAGGATCACTGGGTTCCAGTGGGCATTGCTGGGGACAGGGAACAAAGCTCTGAGTCACAGAAATCTTTACAATTATTATAGTCATGACGGGTCGATGACAGAGCTATCCCTGACTCTCTACTCTGTTCATCCATTTGGCACCTTGAATCTGGAATGTCTGAACACAGAGACAACCTGAGTGAGACAGAGGCCTCTGTCTGTCACATCCTACACACACACATACACACACCATGCACACACACGCGTGTCCCTAAGGAGCACTAATAAACTCCACCCCCGCTCCTGCCCTCCTGGACTCCCCAGGACATGGCTCTTCCCTGTGCACAGCGGTGAAGGCCTTTCAATCCTAAGTCTGGTTTGCTCCTGGCTCAGAGTTTTGACACTACTTATTCTCTGCTTGGAACATTCTTCCTCCAGATCTTTCTGTGGCTGGCTCCTTCTTGTTGCTCAGGTCTCAGCTAAAATCTCACCTCAGTGGAGAGGCTGTTCCCAACGACCCGCTCCATCTGGAGGAGCTGCACCTTCTGTTACTTTCTTTCCCATCGCAGCTTATTCATCAAACCACTTATTACTCTATGCCACTTTTATTTGCTTATTTTCTGACTTCTTCCTGTGGTAGAGAGAGCCAGGTGTCTCCTGCTAGCCATCCTCTCCTTCTTCCCTGGTCACAGAGCCCTGGATTTTAGCCAGGCTTGTGTTCACCCAGAACAAGACAGCATGTCCCAGCCTCTCTGGCCTAAGTGGTGGCCATATGACTCAGCTCTGGCTTACCCAGTGTCCTTAGAAGGAGGAGTCACACTCCTTCTATCCCGTTTCCTTCTTCCTGTCAGCTGGAACATGAACATGATTGCTGGAACTGAAGCAGCCATGTTGGACTCTGAGGTGAAGGCCTCACGCAGAGGAGAGCAGGGCACAGAGAATAAAGATCCTGAAATCCCTCAGTCACATCTTTCTGGGCTTCTTTAATGGTAGAAAGAGACGAGATTCTAACTTGTTTAAGCTATTGTTATGTTTGGTCTTTGGTCATTTGCAGCTAAACCAATTCTTACTAATGCCTTTGCTCCCTCTGCCCACCCTTGGCCGTGCCTCCCACCTCACAGAACACGAGCTCTGTAAAGTCAGAGTCCCAGCTGCCTTGTTCACTGCATAGCCGCAGCACTAGAGCAACACCCGCAACACTAGTCATTGGGTAAATGCTTTTGCAATGGCTAACTTGCTCATCTCTCCTCATACTTAATTTATTCCCTCACTGCCTCCTTTCTCTCTCAGCATTGCGTTATTTTAGTTCTCTTTTGACTTCCCTCATACCCTCTCTCGCCTATGTGTCCCTGAAATGTAGGCATTTCCCATATTTCTGTCCTCGGCTGAGGTGGAAAGCACTAGGCATTTCCATGAAAATGGAATTGCATTCCCAAAAACCCTTTCAAGAGAAGCCGCCTTTACCACACAGCCCACCTCCAGCCATATTTAATTCCATATGCTCCTGTCCCACCCTGATTGGACCAGGGGGTATCACGTGACCCAGAGACAGCTGCAAGGGCCAATCGGAAGGCTTGTCAGGAGCCTACGTCATTGTCTGGAAGGATGAACTGCACCAAAGGGATTCCCTCTCCATCAGGAATATTTCTTCATTTTGATTTTAAGTTTCCTTTATATGAAAAATACTCATAAACACCTAAAAGAAAAATTACCCCTACAACTATACCAGTTTTTTAAAAAACATACATGGCCATGAAATTCTTGCCCCTTCCCCTTTCCAGGCCTAAGAAATCTTCTCCCCTTGACATAGTCAGCCTTAGCCGTTAGTATGTGATTTTCCTGATTTTATTTTTTTATTCATCAGCCATCTAAATATACACGCATGTTTACACACATATCCCCCCACACAAACACACACTTATCTTCCACATACTGGTCTGCAGTGTAGAATCTCTCTAGGCCCAGAATTGCAGCTGTACCAGGAGTGCTCGCAGGCTTTGAGCGAACGTCTGATGACATACTCTATACTCTCCCCATTGTGCAATACTCAGGACATCGCAGCGAGCGTTCTTAGATGTGTAGATTTACAAACTTGAAGATAGTTACTGAAAAGGGGGATGCTAACTCAGAGAGTATGCATTTAAAATTTTTTTAAATAAATGTTACCAAATTAATATCCAAAATGCTTATAGCAAGTTGAAATTTCCACTCCCATATAGAAGACTTTCTATTTTCTCACCCTCTCTTTAGCACTAGCCATTGCCATACTTTTAAATTTTGGCCAATGAGCTAATAAAAGAATAGAATCACATGGCATTTTAATTTGTACGTTCTCATATACTGGCAGAGTTGCCTCCAAAACTCAGGTGCTGAGCTGGTGTTGAAGGATGTGCACAGAGAAGCCGTGAGGTGCGCTGTGCACTTTGAGGGACGGGCAAATTGAGAGGGAGAAGGGTCGTGGCACAGTGAAGTCGTGGGGAGGGAGAAGCTGTGGGAAGAGAAGAGTCAGGAGGCGGGGGAAGAGTGCCGGTGTTGTGGGGCCAGGGGACCTGAGCAGTCGTTGGGTGGAGGCTGAGGCACACTGTTGGTGGAGCTGGGGCTGAGGCTGTGCACATATCGGCTGGTGGCTCTGGTAACACCTGGGAGGCCCAGTAACCTTCCAGCTCATGCTCGTCCTTGTGTCCCTTCCCAGCATCCTGTGTCACGTTGCTCTTGGCAGGGAGGACATCCTCAACACAGAGTCTAGCTGGCACTTCAATCCCAATGTGTCCAAAGGAACCTGGCTTTCCATCTATCCCCAAATGGAACACTCTAGATTTTCCTGTTACTCTGAATGACTCCCACCATGCTCCTGGTCTCAGGGACCTGAAACTGTGGAGACATTTTCCTCTCTCTTATTTAATATTTTTATTTTATTTTAAATCGTGGCTAAAATAGACATAGATCCACTAAGATGACCATTTCTGGGACGCAGCTCGGCAGTCTGGAGGACGCTTTGCCGCTGTACGGCCCATTTCCAGTGCACCTTTCCTCTGGCACAACTGAAACGCTTGCCCATTGCGCAACTCCCGCTTCCCTTTCTGGAAAGACATCTTCGACCCCCTCAGTCAATGTCCAGTCACCAAGGATAAGGATCAAGTTCATCTGTACCTGCAGGACCTGGTACCGGACCTGCCATGTGCTAGAACTCCATGCCGTTTATTCCTACCTCTCCAACAACCGCCTGTGATTCCTCTAAGGAGACAGAGGCCCATGGCAACCTCTGGGAGAGGCAGCCCGAGGAGCCTAAGGGCTCCCGCGTTCTGATCTCGGATCCTTGCTTCCCTCGGGTCCGCCTCGTCCGCTGTTGTGACCCTCCAGGCCCATCCTCTGCTGCCTGCACACACCACGGGGGCTGTGGGGCGCTGTTTTCCTACCGCGCTTCCCCTCCAGCTCCCCGCAGTTGCGCCGTCAGCCTTGCTGACCCTGCTCTGCCCACAGCACCCCTCCTTCTTCCCGCACAGGCCTTGCATTGCGTGCACTCTCCTTGGCGTTCGAGCCCTCGGCCTGGCGTTTGAGTCCTCCCAGCCATGGCTCTCACGGCGTTGCCGGCTGCGCCCTTGCCTGCTGTCACTGCCAGCTCTGCCTTCATTTCCTGCCTCTGTACCTTTGCTTTTCCTGCTTCTTTTGTCCCAAATGCTCTTCTCCACTCCATTCCCCAAGAGCTGCCTTTTATTTGCCACTGCCTCGACGGGAGGCACAGGCCTGAGACGTAGTAGGTGCTCAATACATTTTTATGCAACGCGTGAGTGAATGAACGGTGCGATGCTTCCTGTCCTCAAGGACCCCTCTAAGCTGCCGCCTCCCTGGGGAAACTTGCATGTCCCCTGCAGGCTTGGATGTCCTCACTGGTACTTGTCTGAGCCTTTCACTTAGATTGTGAGCAACTTGGGGTAGAAACAGTGTTTTTAGTGTTGAATATGCATATCCCTCTCCCTTGCATACACACACACACACACGCAGACACACACGCACACACATATGCACACACGCTTGATGCTGCACACGAGCCTGTGGTCACAGCAGTGGACACTCAGTATGTGCCAGTTGACATGACCTGAGCCAGCCAACAGTATTCCTCCCACCCTCTGCTCTTTCTGCAGGCACTGGGACTCCTTCCCTTCTCTCCACCTCGTCCCAGCTCTGGCTCCCATTTCCCCATCATGCGGCCAGGGCAGCATTGCCAACTGGCATCCACAGGCAGGAGGCTGATTCACTCTGGCTGTTGTGCTCTCATCCTTCCCCACACTGCACGGCACATAGAGGATGAAAATGGGTCCCTGCAAGAACCCTACATTTAGATGTCAGAGAGAGACAGTCAGCCAAGAATACTGCTAAGACGTCCAATGCAAACCTGGCTTCCGCTGGAGTAATCATGGCAAGTATTTAGGGTACTCTCCTGAGGCACCAGGCACTGGGTTAGGCACCTGCATTTCCCCGTTTAAACGCCCTGCACCGCCCTGGCCTTGGGTGAGGACCAGTGTGATCTCCATCTTACAGCTAAGGAGTGAGGCAGAGCAGGGTGGGGAGTGCGCCCAGAGCACATAGCTGCTGAGCAGAGGCACGGAATTCAAACCCAGGGCTCTGCGCTCGGGCTCCACCCTCTGCTCCAAGACAGAGAAACCGTCCTGGGAAGCAGACATCCCTACCATGGGTTTTAACAATGAGGAAGCTGAGACCCAGAGGGAGATGGGGAGTCACTTGGCAAGCCTCACAGCCTGTCCCTGCAGAGCGGGCGCCAAACCCAGGTGTGCTAGGCCATTCTCGCACTGCTATAAATACCAGAGACGGAGTAATTTGTAAGAAAAGAGGTTTCGTTGCCTCAAGGCTCTGCAGGCTGTGCAGGAAGCATGGCAGCATCTGCTTCTGGGGAGGCCTCATGGAGCTTGTACTCATGGCGGAAGGTGAGGCGGGAGCAGGGAAGTCACATGACAGAGCAGGAGTAGGGTAGGGGGAAAGTGCCACATTCTGTAACAACCCTGTCTCACAGGAACTCGCTCACTATGGTGAAGACAGTACCCAGCCATGAGGGAGCCGCCCCCGTGACCTACACACCTTCCACCAGGCTCCGCCTCCAGCACTGGGGCTTCTTCAACATGAGATCTGGCTGGGGACAAATATCCAAATGACATCACCAGGTTTCTCAATTCCCAACTCCGTGTCCTTTCCACAGCCTTGTATACCAAATAGCAGAATGTCCCTCCCTTTCTTCTTTAATGAGCTATTTATTAACGGTGTCTAATGGCAGACTCCATTTGGGAAACATGTTGGGGTTTTTTCCCTTTAAGACAAAGAGTAAATGCATGGAGCTGGGAGCAGTTCAAGGCAGCCCTTTAGGATGAAGAGAGTAGGGTGGAGGGCAAGGGATCCCACTGATAGTGTAGAGGGAGAAGGAGCCACTTGAGCTCTTCAGGGTGGCCGAGCTTGTCAGAGGAAGAAACGTCCCACAGAGGGCTTCTGATGGGGAGACAGGCATTTCCTCAGAATTTGGGAAAGGCGGTAATTGATGAGGACCCTGATTATTATGTCAAAGCAGAGGCCAATGGGGGTGGTGGGGTTAGAGCTGGGGGCTGTTGCGACTCACGATTTGTAATTTCTCAGCAGGCAGCCATTGTTGGGGGAGAAACGGTGTCCGTGAGGCTCAAACTTGGATTTCAATCCCACCCTCATGTCTGTTGGCTTTGGGCAAATCACATCACCACTGTGAAGTTCTCTAACTCTCCACGGAGTTGGTTTGGGGAGCAACAGAGATTGTAGAAGTAAAACCATTTTGCAAAGTATAATGTGCTTTCCAAGGCCTGTGTTCTTATCAGGAAATATAGTAGCATTACTTGGGTGTGGGCAGGGAGGATGGGGACTGATTCCTTCATTGAAAACATGTGTATTGATTGAAGCGTATGGGGTGCCAAGCCTGTGTTAGATGTTATGGGAACATACAAAATAATCCCACAGATGCCAAAGGGTGGCTATGGGAGTCACACAGGGCAACACCTGGGAGGCTGCAATGAGGAGGAGAAGAGGGGTGAGGTGAGGGGAGAGGAGTGAGTCCAGGAATGCTTGACCAGGGCAGCCTCCAGCAACGATGAACATCATGCCAGGCTGTGCTTCACGGCGAGGAGACCAGGAGATGCCAGGAGGACAGAGAGCATCCTGGTGATGGAACGGGGGCAACAGAGGAGCTAACAGAGTTCTTTTGAGAGTAGAATCCCCAGTTCTTGTGAGCTCACTGATGGTGGGAGTAAGGGAGAATCAAAGAAGAGGCAGGGCCCAAGTGAAGGAGGTCTGGTGACCTCGATAATGGAGGCGGGGGCATCACAGGAAGGTTGCATTTAAGAGCATCTGTGCCAGTGCCTTCTGTTCTCGGGGAAGAGGGGCCATGTGGCCATGTACCCCAGCCGCCATGTTCCTAGCACATCCCAGGTTTGCCTGGTGGGCCCTCTCCCTCCAGCTGGCTCCTCCATGTGGCTGCTGGTAACTCTGTCCCTGGGAATCACAGCCCCACCCCACCTGAACAACTTGCCTCGAGCAGTCCTACTCAGCCCCATCTCCATGCCTTCCTGCCACCTCGAAGGACCTTGCTCCCAAGCAGACTTTTACTAAGTGCTGGTATCTGAGAGTTGTCAGGTATTTTCAGATGCATTTTCCCATGGAGTCCTCACCACAACCCCGAGAGATGGACATTACAATCCTAGTTTGCACATGGGAAAAATAACCCAGTTTACCGGAACGGGGAATAGACCATTCAGTCATTCATTCCACAAATATTAAATAAATACCTACAACTTGCCAGGCTGTGTGAGGAACTCAACACAGTGATGGAGCCGGGTTTTGAATTCCAAGCCCACTGCTTTGCCCCACTCATCCGGCCCCAGTCTCAGGGACTCCCTTCCCCACGCACAGCTCTCCCCGAGTCACTGGGCAGTGCAGACTCTGTCGAGCACACTTATTTCAGGCAGCCTGTGGCTCCTTCGCCCATCAGATTGCCAGATGTGTGAGGACAGGAACTGTTTTTAATCTTTGCATCTCCGAATTTGTCTGGGAGCAAGTCCCTTAATAAAGGAGCATTGAGGGCCATTGAGCTGGTTTGCTGAATATACAGATCCTTCCTTGGGAAGCCAGGCACCAAAACCACGCCCTGGTTCTCTAGTGGCATTTAAAACAGAAGCCCCTCTTTCTGTGAGGCACTCAGAGCACTTTCTAGATCCTAGGTAATGAATCCATGGCACACCCTGGAAGAAGAGGGAACAGGAGTATGAAATGCTGCCTTCACTTTACTGATGGAGAAATTCAGCACAGAGCAGCCCATGCCTGTCCTGGCATCAGACAGGAAGCCAGCAGAGGACCAGGGAGCTGGAGTCTCCTCCTCCCTTCAGGTTCCATTCATCCTGTCCCGTGGCTCCTGCTGTGCCTCCAGGGCAGAAAGAGCCGCTCTGCCTGACAGGGACTGCCATGCACAGCCCTGACGCCTGGATGCAGAGCTCTGACCCAGATTTCCCAAGGCCTGAAACAGTTATTTTATCTAATGTACAAATGGAAAAATTGGGGTCATAAATTAAAATTGGTAACTGCAATCATAGCTTTTAAGTTAACCTAAGATGAAAAATTTTTATTCATTCGTTCAGGGCAGGAATTTGTATTTGTTCCCCAGGACAGTGATCAGCACATAGGAGCTGCTTAATAAATATTTATTAAATAAATGAGTTTATTTGTTCTCTTATTTAACTTTGGTGAGATGCAAAGGTTGGACAGGTTGGAGTCCTGTTATAATGACTAAGTAAGCCTCTCTTTAAAAGACCAGCATGGATGTTTGCATGTCAGTGATAATGATGCTGACTGACTGTAAAGCAAAAACTCCTGCTTCCCCGCAAGTAAGTCATGTGTGCTAAGTTTCGTGTTCCTGAATTTTTTTTCTTTCACCAGTATCTCTTAAAGTACTCTTTTTTTCACAGCTCATTACTCTGTCAGAAGGCCACCTACAATTAAGGGTGTGATTTTGGCTGTGGAATACTGTGGAATGAGCTAATTCACAAGGGGTTCAACTGTGCTCTGTTAGCACAAGGTTCAGTTTGGCCAATGGACACAGACCATTTTTCTAAAGAACTCACAAGTCTTAACTGAAACTTTCACTAAGTTACATTTTGAATACTAATTTGCACTATTCATAAAATATAATTTTCTAAACCAAGGCAAGCTTTGGCCTAACCCCTATTTCAGCTGTGCCCAAGGAAACAGAGTATGAGTTCAATTTCACTGTATTTGCCCTTCTTTCTTTACTTTCTCCCCCAACAAAATCCATTTTGTGTAACATTAAAAGAGAGCTTTGATAAAAGTATATAACAAGTAGTCATGATTGCCACTCACGGGTCCTTCCCTGCCCCTTCTCCCAGGCACATTGTAGGATTTTGCTTCTCCATCCCCTTGAAGTCAGATATGCCATGAGACTTGCTTTGGCCGATGGCATGTGAGCAGCGATGACGAGGGTCACCTCCCTGTGGAAGTCTTTGAGAGCAGGTGCATGATTCACACCTTCTATTTCCCTGCTCTGGCAACTGGCAACATTCCAGATGGTGGGGCTCCATCGTGCTGAAATAAAATGGAGTGGAATCCTCCTCTCCCATGAGAATACCATGTAAAGTCAGGGGGAAGCAAATCTTTACTATTTTTCACTCCTGAAATTTTTATTTATTGTTGCAGCACAAGCTGACCCATCCTGGCTGATAAAAGAGAAGATTTCAAGTCAGTAGCTCTGGTTTAGAAAACCTGCATCCTTCCTCCCTGTCTCTCTTTCATGGTACCATATTCATATCTCTCACTCTCTCTCTAGATAGAAAGAGAGAGAAATTGTACTCTTACTTTGTAGGTGCTGCTGTGATTTGAATAAATCCAATAGTGTTTTGATTCATCAAAAGAGTGGTAGCCCCAAAGGCCTGGAGGCTTTTCATACCAGGTATGCACCTTCCTCAAGCTAAAGTCCTTTACCTGTGACTGAGTCATTGGTGGGAATGGGTGTGACTGAGGCAGTGGCCCACGTGATGAGTGCATCAGACTTTCCAGTGCTTCTAGAGACGGCATGATGCCCAAGTGGCAGAACCGGCAGCCATATCTCTGTTCATATTTCTGAAATGACTGTCCCATCATGCATGTCAGAACCATCGAATCAATTAAGTATTGTAGTTCCAGTGATCAGGAGGCCTGAACTCTAGCTGCTGCTTTATGTCGTATCTTTCTTTGTAAACTCAATTTTTTCATCCGTAGATTAGGCATCGTAGTATGGATTGTCTACTATTTAAAACTATCGTGTGTGTATTGTTCAGACCCAATGGAAGACCAATAAATCACTTCTCATGGAAAACTTGCCACTGACCAATATCTATAGAACAAGGCAAAGTGAATTGCCTTGAGTAATTGAAATCATCTGATCAAACACATCTTCACCAAGTTGATTTTTTTTTAAATGCTATTTTTAAGAGCAGTTTTAGGTTTACAGAAAAATTGACAATAAAGCATAGAATAACTTGATACCCCATCTCCCCTTGCACACAGTTTATCCTATTACTAATATCTTGAACTCGTGTGGTATTTTGTTACAAGCCGTAAACCAATATTGCTATATCATTGTATCAGTCACTCTTGGTTTTGCATCTCCTCTGAGTTCTGACAAATGCATAATGCCATGTATCCACCATGACAGTGCTATTCACAACAGTTTCACTGCTTTCAGTATCTGTCTCCTGTGCTCCACCTATCCACCCCTTCCCTGCCCCTCAAACCCCTGGCAACCACTGATCTTTGTTGTCTCTATAGTTTTGCCTTTTCCAGAAGGTTATATAATTAAATTACATAGTGGGCAGCCTTTTTGGACTGGCTTCTTTCATTTAGCCATATAAATTTAAGGTTTTTCCATGTCTTTTCATGGCTTGATAGCTCATTTCTTTTAATTGCTGAATAATATTCCATTATCTGGATATAACACAGTTTATTCATTTACCCACTGAAGGACATCTTAGTTGCTTCTAATTTCTAGTTATTATGAATAAAGCTGCTGTTAACAGCCAAGTGCAGTTTCGTTTTTAATTTTCAACTTTTAAGTTCAGGGGTACATGTACAGGATGTACAGGCTTATTACATAGGTAAACGTGTGCCATGATGGTTTGCTGCACAGATCATCTCATCACCTAGGTAATAATCCCCACATGCATTAGCTCTTCTTCCTTATGTTCTCCCTCCTCCCACCCCCTACCCAACAACAGGCCTCAGTGTGTGTGGTTCCCCGCTCCATGTGTCGCTGTGTTCTCTCATCATTCAGCTCCCACTTATAAGTGAGAATGTACGGTATTTGGTCTTCTGATCCTCATGTGCAGGTTTTTGGGTAGATATACGTTTTCAACAGTAAATGCCAAGAGATGCCACTGCTGGATCATATAGTTAAGTCTACACTTAGCTTTGTAAAACGTTGCCAAACTCTCCTAAGTGGCTGCACCATTTTTCATTCCCCCCAGCAGTGAATAGGAATGCTCACTGCTCCACATCCTCTCCAGCATTTGCTGTTGCCAGTGTTCGGTTTCCAGCAGGTATATAATGTACCTCGTTGTTTTAATAAATGACATGATAGCGAGCATCTCTTGGTATACTTGCTGGACACTTGTGTATCTTCTTTGGTGAGGTGTCTGTTGAGATCTTTTGCCCACTTTTTAATTGAAGTGTCTGTTTTCTTATTGTTGAGCTTTAAGTATTCTTTGTATATATTTTGGATGTAAGCCTTTTATTTGATGTGTATTTTGTAAATATTTTCTCCCTATGGCTTGTCATTTCATACAGTATCTTTCAAAGAGCAGAACTTTTAAATTTTTGATGAAGTCTAGCTCATCAAGTTTTTCTTTCATGGATCATGCTTTTAGTATTGTATCTAAAAACTCATCACCAAACCTAAGGTCACCTAGACTTTTTTCTTCTACGTTATCTTCTTGAAATTTTATAGTTTTGCATTTTACATCTAGGTCTATAAACCATTTAGCCTTGTGAGTTAATTTTTGCAAAGAGTGTAAGGTTAGTGCCTGGATTCGTTTTTTCTGCCCATGGATGTCCAGTTGTTCCCGCATCATTTGTCGTAAAGACTGTCTTAGCTCCCTCATATTGCCTTCGCTCCTTTGTTAAAAGGAGCAACTAACTACATATGTGTGGGTTTATTTCTGGACTTTCTATTCTGTTCTTTTTATTTACTTATCTATCCTTTCATCAATACCACACTATTTTGATTATTGTAGCTTTTTAGTAAGTCCTGAAATCAGGGTGTGTCCATCCTCTGTGCATTAGTAAATACATCTAATAAGTCCTAGAGATAACATAGGAGAAAAAAGTCTAGGTGGCCTTAGGTTTGGCAATGAGTTTTAGACAAAATACTAAAAGTATGATCCATGAAAGAAAAACTTGATGAGCTGGACTTCATCAAAAATTTAAAGTTCTGCCTTTTGAGAGACACTGTAAAGAGAATGAAAAGACAGGCCACAGACTGAGAGACGATCTTTACAAAATACACATCTGACAAAGGGCTTATATCCAAAATACATACAAAGAATACTTAAAGCTCAACAATAAGAAAAACAATTCAAGTTTAGTCTACGTTTAGCTTTGTTTGGTTTATTTAATTATGAATAAACCTGTACGTGGATATGTATAGCAGCTTTATTCGTAATTGCCAGAATTATGAATTTTAATACTATACTGGCTATTCTGAATCTTTTGCTCCTTTAAAGTTTAGAATCATCTTGTCAATATCCATGAAGTAATTTGCTCAAGTTTTTATTGGAATTGAGTTTAATCTAGAGATGAAGCTGGGAAGAACTTAAATCTTAAGAATGCTGAGTCATCTTACCCATGAACATAGAATACCTCTCCATTTATTTAGATCAGGTGTCCCCAAACTTTTTACACAGGGGGCCAGTTCACTGTCCCTCAGACCATTGGAGGGCCGCCACATACTGTGCTCCTGTCACTGACTACCAATGAAAGAGGTGCCCCTTCCTGAAGTGCGGTGGAGGGGGCCGGATAAATGGCCTCAGGGGGCCGCATGTGGCCCGCGGGCTGTAGTTTGGGGACGCCTGATTTAGATTTTCTTTGGTATCTTTCATCAGAGTTTTGTAGTTCCTCGCATGTAGATCTTGCATATACTTGGTTAGAGTTATAACTAAGTATTTCAAAATTTATTGGTGCTAATGTAAATGAAATCAATTTTTAAAATATAAGTTGAACTGAGTTGTTGTTTTTAAACAATTTGGCCATTTCTTCTACTAATTTTGCAAAGTAAGCCAAAAGTTTTGCAGAAGTGGAAATACACTCAAGTTTTCAACTCTTCTTATTTGTACCAAATGCTTCTGTTCCTATGGAATAACCATCAGTTAGACCCACTTTTGGTTATTTGCATACTCATGAGGTTAGAGATCTCTGAAATTGAATATAATGTTAGAATTTACATTTATTATGGAAACTAAAGTACATTGTTCTGGTCAGAATATTTCACTGGGTACTGCATCTAGTACCGTCCACTGCTTATTTCTTCTTGAGGGACCCCTCCCTTTCTAGCCAAGTAAAAGCCTTGGGTCTTAGAGGGGAAAACTAGTCCGTGTGGCTCAAAGTTCTAAATTTCACTTGAAATTAGGACAGTGGCAGCCACACATCTCAGCCTCAGTTTCTCTCCCTAGTGACTGGAGTGTCACTAGGGAGAGATGTCTCAGTGCTAAATGCCATGGAGCTGGGAAGCAGATGTACTGACATCCCCAAATCCACATGCTGTGGACCAGGCATTGTGTAACATCAATCAGAAAAACACTTTCTAGATTCTAGGAGGCAAATCTTTATGCTTTGATCCGTATGGGTAGTTTTTAAAATAAGCTATTTGAAGTACTCCCTTCCAGAATGTTCCATTTGAAATGACAGCAGATTTAAGAAATGAGTCCCCAGGAATGGCCCTGTCAGGACTGTCATATCAGCTGTGCTTTTCCACCTGGCAAGAACTCAGCTCACAGGTAACAAGGCTACCTGGAGAGGCTCTCTCTTTTCCATCAACATCATGAATGTCTCTCCTTCAAAAGGCCAGATTCCTGCTCCTTGCTCTTGGTTCCAGGAGGGGTTGCCTGCTTTGCTTCCATGCTCTCTGAGGAGCTAGCCTTGGAAAACCACGAATGCTGTGTGTCACGTGTACCCACAGATTTGCTCAAGCTCAGTCTTGGGGGCCATTTAACACACAAGCAATGAAGTCTGGTGACCCATTTCTGGGTGTCAGGTTTCAACTTGGACTCATCCTCAGGCCTCTGACCAGGGTGTTCTCCCTCTCACCATGACTAATGTGGCCACAAGGTCAAAACTTCTCATTTCAAGGGGCTGGCCTGAAAACCATTGCCCATCCATGTTTCTCACTTCATAGGATAGGACTAATGAATGTCAGCTCAGAAGGCTGATGATGGCAAAGCATTTGGAGTTCTTCAGAGAAGATATTTAGGGGCTAACTTGCATTATAGTCGATAGAGGAAGAACCCAGTTTTTCAACTGCAGGACCTGGTGACAGTTTCTCCAGTAAAACTCTGTATTAAAACATGTGAATGCCAATTTGCAGGTGGAACCCACCCAGGCTGCTTTGCAACAGTGTATGAGACCTTCCCATGTAAGTTCTATGATTTGAGTTTATTAGTTTCTGGCATTGTCTTGTATTTTAAGCAATTCCTATCAAATGTACTCGGGAGTTATTTTCCTTTAAAGAATGTGACACTAACACAAGTTTTTAATACAGTGTTTTGAAAAGGCAACAGGGTGAGAAAAAGCTGGGCAAAAATTCAAGCTAGTAATGAACTGAGTAAGTCTCTAATTATATTGAATTTACAAGTAATAGGATAAGGCAGGCTTAGCAATTACTTTTGAGTGAAATTGCATGCCTAAAGGAAGAGCAAGCTCCCCTTAAACTAAGGGAAAATGAATAAACATTTTGTATCATTACATTTGATTTTAAATATCTCTCACTCTAGATTTCGAAAGGTCTAACTGGTCCAAAAACACAGATTCTTCAATATGCATTTTGTAGAAACTGATGGTTTTTCTCAAAACTAAGTTTGGTTTTGATTTTTTTTTTTCCTGTAGGAAGTCTTAAGTATGGATATCTTGCTGTGTAGTCAAAATGGCCATGAATTTTCAAGGTGAGACGCCAAAGTAAAATGTAGAAAGTGCTCAGTGGAATGTCTCCACACCAAGCTGGAAACGCAAGAGTTAACCAAGGTTGAGTCCTCCACTAAAACAATTTAATTGGATGTATAAATAATTCATCTAATGACCATAGAACTGCCTCAGCATCGTTTGTCTCTAATAAGCCAAACCCACAAATAAATAGAGTGTTGGCTGGCATTGAGGCTCTTTTCTCTCACAATGTGAGCCTGAATGGAGCCCCTTCTTGACCAGAGGAGGCATCCATCATTTGGGCGGATTGCTAATGAACAACAGACTAGGGTAGAAAAGGCCTTCACTGTTACGGGGTCTGCATTCCCCAGATCATGCCATTCAGCCCCACACTCCTGGTGAATGCAGGTCTGGTGTCTGCAGGTGAAGGCTGAGGCTCTCCGTGGCAGGACCACAGTGGGCGGGGTCCCTGAGGCCTCCAGACTCTGCTTTGTGGGACTTTGGGGGTCTCTGTTTTATAAATTCACAGTTTGTGTCCCCCCATCCTATTCCTGGCACTGTGCTGAGAGCTTTCCGTTGCAGCCCCACACCACCAAGTCAGACAAGATTTATGACTACTATTCCCGCAGTGTAGAGATGGAAACCAGGATTTAGAAAGGCATCGCGCCTTGAGCAAGGTCTTGTGGTGAGTCTATGGCGGAGTTGGGCTTGAACTGAGTCTGATTTCTTAACCACTAACTTGTATAGGGCTATTCTTATGGAGCCTTCTTCTAAGATACCCAAGTCTTATAGAGGTATTCCGAAACGTCGATGGGTATAGAGATAACCAGCTTCGTGGGGAAACTGAAGTGCAGAGAATTCAGGGACTTCCTAGGAGTCACACAGTGCCAGATCAAGGGGAGGCTGAAAATTATTTCTGGGAACTGCCTTCCAGTTAGAACTGCTGCTTCATACACCCATGGGGGTGTGTGTGACCTTTCCTCAAGTGGCCTGGCCAGAGTTAGGGGCCACAGCAGAGGCTTCCTTCTTCCCTCCTGGGTTTGGGCCTCAGTTTCCTTCTCTCTCAAATGAAGAGAGTTAGATTTTCAAGTCTTTTGTGTACAATTTAATGACGGAAATCCTACAGCCACCACAGCCAAGACGAATACTTCATGATGCAATCATCTGTCCTTCACCTTTCTGGAAGGAAGCGCACCAGGGCTAGGGCCCTCGGGGAAGCTTAAAGTGATGATGCTGGCCCATCTCCCACCTGCCTGGTACGACCTGCCGATTGAGAAGCAGCCTCCCTGCCCAACCACCCCTACCTCCAATGATAAAAGGACTTTGGGAGGCTTAAACTAAAGTATTATGGCTTTTCTCTAACTGCTCAGTACCATCTTGGGTGAAATTTACACTTCTACGTGAATGGCTCTATACTCCTTTATCCTCCCCTGGAGCCATTTCGTGGGGATTATGAGTCCTTGAATCAGGAAGTAAGATTTTACCTTTAATGTCCTAGAAAATCATTGTAAGATATGTCACAAGGATGAAACAAGTCATCATTTTTTTTAACCCAAAGCTTTGATAACCCTTTTAGTCGGATGTTTTTGCATAAAGCCTAATCCTGGGTGAATTTGCTCTGCCAGGAGTTAATGCATTTAGCAACAAGGCGTTACAGCAAATGCCACCGCCTGTCAGTTGCATGACATCAGGATCGTAAAGAACCGACCGCTCCAAGTCTTCCTTATCTTTCCTCTTCTCCCCGAAGATTGGCACTTGGCTTCTGTTTTATTCAATTCTGGGATAAAAGACCAGAGGATTGCTTCTGAATTTGGACTTCTGTGTGGAACTACGTTAGCTTGGCAAGTCCTAGACATTCATTATTTTCCTTATCCAAAACCCAATGTAATTTGTATTCTAATTTCATAGAAACCGTTTCAGGTGACCTTTAAGATGCCCTCTTAAAATAACTGACACGCTAGACGGCCGATCTTCATATATGCAGGACCACTGTTTCACTTTTGATATATTCCGCGGTATGCCTACTAATGTTTATGCGCCTCCAAATAGTCTCATTATATGTCATCATTCTTATCATCATCGGCATTTCGATGCTTGTTTTCTTTACTTCATCTGTTAAGCAGAAGTATATTTAGTGTTCAAAGTAATACATCATAAAGGTAGAAAAAGGTGAACCCTTTGATATATGACAAGTCTTTCATAGCATGAAATAACGATTGCCTATTATTTTACTCCTGACGTTTTTATTTTTAAGGGAATTTCACTTGATTTGTGGTGCTGACACCTTTGATATGTTGTTTCCAGTGACCTTACATCCAAAATCAGTAGCGTGTGACATTTGATGGCCCAGATAAAAAACATTAATGGTGGAAGAGAGGGTTTATTTTCCTGGTCATAAATTAAGTTTAAATAACTCTGAATTTATTTTAAACTCTCCAGTACTTTTTACTGTCCAAGCAATAAATGTATTTATTACTGGGGCCTACCTGCATTTCCTAAGCAGAGCCTTTTAGCTTGGCTGCTTTGAATCTTTTTCTGTGTCCCATGGAAAGCTCTCCTTGCCTGTAAATGCTGATTTGCACAAACTGTTCTGTAATTTCTGTAAGCAGGGATCAGAGAAAGGGCTGCTTATCAGAGAGGTAAACCAAAAGCACGTTTGTTGTCAATCAGGTTAAGAAAAGCAGGAGTTCATAAAATGTTCACTGAAGCGGGTAATCTAGTCCAGAATGGATTCAGACGTGGTAGAGAAACAGGTACCAGCGGGCGTGGTCTGATCATTCCACAGCTGTGTGTGGAAGGTTTGTGTTAGTTCTCGGTTTAAATTTCCCCCAAAGCAGAAACCGATTTCTCCATTTTCATCTTATGTGTCTATGTGTATGTGTTTATAGTTCTCATTCATGAGATGCATCATAAACTTGTATTGAGAATTTCTTAGCTTAAAAATTTTATGATTTAAAAAATTCTATGTATATGTTCAAAAATTGCCTTATATATGTTTTATTGCAATATAATACACATACCATAAAATTTATCATTTTAAAGGTGCAATTCCGTGGGTTTTCATCTATTCACAAGGTTGGGCAACCTCACCACCATCTAATTCCAGAACATTTCATCACCCAAAAAGGAAACCTAGCACCCATTAGCAGTTACTTCCCACATCTTCCCTCTCCAGCCCCTGACAACTGCTAATCTACTTTATAGCTCTACGTATTTGCTCATTCTGTACATTTCATATGAATGAATCATACAATATGTGGCCTTTTGTAGCTGGCTAATTTTATTTAGCATAATGTTTGTAACGTCCAACCATGTCATAGCATGTATCAGTACTTCATTCTTTTTTGTGATTGAATAATATTCCAATATATAGGTGCCCAATATTTTGCTTAGCCAATCACTGTTTGATAGATTTTTTTATTTAAAATTTTTATCTATATGTTCAAAAGTTGATTACTTCCCCGGGCATTTATTTGGTTTAGAATATTTTTAAAAGTTAGACCTTTAAAAAAATAAGATAAGGATTTTGTCATTTTTATATCTGCAATAATAACCATCATATATCTTTTATTGATTATGTATAAACTTCTTATAGACTTTTCACAAAATGAGAGAAAAGGAGACTCTAGGAAGCTCTTCCTTGTATGAGTGAGGTTGTGAAATTACAAGTCAAGCCGGGCGCGGTGGCTCAAGCCTGTAATCCCAGCACTTTGGGAGGCCGAGGCGGGTGGATCACGAGGTCAAGAGATCGAGACCATCCGGGTCAACATGGTGAAACCCCGTCTCTACTAAAAATACAAAAAATTAGCTGGGTATGGTGGCGCGTGCCTGTAATCCCAGCTACTCAGGAGGCTGAGGCAGGAGAATTGCCTGAACCCAGGAGGCGGAGGTTGCGGTGAGCCGAGATCGTGCCATTGCACTCCAGCCTGGGTAACAAGAGCGAAACTCCGTCTCAAAAAAAAAAAAAAAGAAATTACAAGTCATTCACTAAATAGAAATTCAAATGTAGAGATACATGTGATTCTTGAAGAAATGTTTTCAGATAGTCTTTCATGGAGACCAGCTGCCTGACCCCTCTAAGGACTCCAGGACACTTTCCTCTAGAGTGGAGCTATATTTGATGTGTGTTTATCCATCACTTTACTGTAAGTGATGGATAAGTCTTACAACAAGGGTCATATCTGCTTTATCTTCATTTTATCTCCAGAGCCCCAGTACAATGCTTTGTACCTAGAAGGCTCTCAGAAACAGAAAACTGGTGAACTGATTAAATTATATGCTCCTCTGCCCTCCATAAGAAAAAAAGAAAAGACCTATGAAAGGCATTCTGAACACAGTAGGTTGGCTGCTGTTCACCATGTACATCTAGAGAAGTGTACAATTCATGCTTGTATGAAGTTATGAATGTCCACAGAGTGAGTGTACTGCTGTAACCACTGCCTACACCAAAAGCAGCAATGTAATCAGCCCTCTATGGTGCTCTCCCAAGCACTCCTCCACCGTCCTCTCCAGCTGGCACCTCTACCACGACTTCTAACAGCTTAGGTGAGTTTTGCCTGGTTTTAAACTTTACATGAATGGAGACTCCTCATATGTATGACTTTTACACTCATAATATTTTCAAGATAAGGATAAAAAGCAAAATATGTGGTCTTATCATAAAGATATACATGATACACAATCTTCAGATTCTAAGTGACAAAGACTGAACTAATCTAAAGGTCAAAGATGCAAAGCCCATTTTCACGTCTGGCTAAATGGAAGTTTTAAAAAAGTTCTCTTATGCTTTCTTATGTTTTAATGATCATTCATGATATTGCTTCATTTCAGAGCCTAGAAAATTGTGAAGTACAATAGCAAAGACATGGAATCAACCTAAATGCCCATCAATGCTTGACTGTATAGAGAAAACGTGGTACCTAAACACCGTGGATTACTATGCAGCCATAAAAAAGAATGATATCATGTACTTTGCAGGAACATGGATGGAGTTGGAGGCCATTATCCTTAGCAAACTAACACAGAAACAGAAAGCCAAATACTGCTTGTTCTCATTTATAAGTGGGAGCTGAAAGACGGGAACACATGGACAGAAAAAGGAGAACAACACACACTGGGAAAAACCAGAGGGGGAGGGCGGGAGGAGGGAGAAGATCAGGTACCAGGCTAACTACCTGGGTGACGAAATAATCTGTACAACAAACCCCCATGACGCACGTTCACCTATAACAAATCTGAACATTTACCCCTGGACTTAAAATAAAAGTTAAATATTTTAAAAAGTGTCAAGCAGACTAAGTTTATACCACTCCTTCTGTGTTGAGCTTTTTGACCTTCATCTTTCTCTCTCAAGGAGTCTTTCCTAGGCTTCCTCATAATTCTTCCCAACAGGGAAACTGCTAGTGAAAGTGTTCAGTAACAGTGACCACCTCCTTCTAGGGGACCTCTCAAGGTTTGCAAGGTCTTAAATCCTCAAGAGATACTGGGATTTGAGCTGGGAATCCCTGGTGTGGCTGTGAGCCACAGTACCTGTGAGAACAGGAAACTCAGAGGAATGAGTTATCTTGAGTTCAGCAAACCTTGAGACAAAGTCGCTCCGGTTATCCCTGAGGACCAGAGGAAGAGGTGTGTGACTGGAAGAATAACAGCCTGATACAGAGCCAGGAAGTAAAATTGATCCACCAGGTGACAGAATTATGATGCAAAAAGGTCTTGACAGTCTAAAATGATAGCCCCAAACTCACTGAATTTAATGGCAATAAACATAAGGTTCAGTTCTCAGGATAAATAACCAATGACATACCTACAGGCCGAAGGGGGCTGCCATCCAGTCCGCTGTGAAAAAGAGTCCTGGGGATTTCAGGTGACTGTCAGGGCAATATAGGGTGGCTGCCAATTGGCTGCTTTAATTGTAGACTTCTCCAGAACGAAAGAGGTCACTGTTCCCCTTTATTTTGCCAGAGTCAGAAGCATTTGGGCTATTTTATTTGGTTTTGAGCACTGCATTTTAAAAGGAACATGGTAAGAGTGGAGAAGGTTAAGGAGGAATGAGAAGGATGGCAAATGATTGGAAAACCTCGCCACGTGATGAGTGGTTAGGGGCCTGGGCTGCCTTAGTCTCAGGTGCTCTCTGGTCTCCACCCATCTAAAGGGAGGTGGGAGGCAGCGGCTAACTGGTGCATGACCTTGGAAGGCATCGAATCTTTTTGCAAGTTATGAATGGCTTTTGACCAGATGATCACTAAGTTCATGCCTGATCAAAAAGCTATAAATTTTCTAACCATATAAACCAGAGACATATGTGGCTCAGTCTCAGAGCAGTGTCCCATTCAAGCATAGTTTAACAGCCAGACTTAATTAAAAATCAATTTCACTAAGAAACTGATTTTTGTCAATGGTCACTATATTTACTCCACACTCATTCTGATCCATCAACCTGCCATCCCCTTGCTATCTTATCCCTTCTGAAGTCCGCAGAAGAGAACTAACGTTTGTCAAATACTCAATATATGCCAGAGGACCTCATTTCATTTTCGTGAGACCCTTATACAGAGGACGTCATTTCATTTTCGTGAGAACCATGTCATATATACACATGTGTGTGTTTGCATATATGCATAATTATTTTTAGACCCATTTTCTGTGACAGAAAATGGTCTCTCAGAAGCCATTGTTTGCCCGAGGTCACAGCTGGTGGAGTCTGGGATTTGAAGCGAGGTCTGCCCTCTCGAGTGGCAGCCGCCTCCCATCGCTTGGCTGGGTTTGCCTGCAGTTACCTGTTCTGTTTGCTGTGGGCTGTGCATCTGACTCCATGATTCTAGCCTGGTTTTTAATCTGGGGACAGAGAACCAGGCCAACATTATGGCGCAGCATTTTTATTTTTTCCCTAAGAAAACTTTCCTCTGTTCCCTGGTTTGCTCTTCCATATTGGGAACCCTCATGCCAGTCCTTCTCATACTCCCTGAGATACACACTGGAGACTGAGCTGACCCAAGGAGAAGACACCCCAAGTGACAATTGTGTATTTCCTTAGGATTCATAAAGGCCGAATGCTTGCCCTGTCCCAGCTCAGTTCACTTATCTTTTATGTATCTGGCTTTGCTCTCCAGTTCCCTTGATTTACAAAGACTGCTCCATGGCCAACCAGAGACATGAGTATTTTCCATAAATTGCACCATCATTAGACAGGGCACTGGAGTTCAGGGGTCGGGCCACTAGGCTACAGGGCATACTGGCCCAGGCCCATTCAGAAGGCTCCATTTCTTTGACGTGAGAAAAGAAGATTGATTCTCCACATTCAGGGTCTAATTCAGTATCAAATGTGTATCAAATGCATGGGTGAATGAATGAATACACAGTGGCATGCTCAGCACGGCTTTCAGTAACTCCAGGCTGCTGCTCCCTGCCCGCCTATGTCCTGGGCAGCTCACTAGAGTTCTGACCTCCAAAAGTCAAGGACATTTGTAGAATATGCACTCATTAAATCCTCTGGTAATCAAATAATTTATTAATTAAGTTTATCCCAGGGATTTATTTTCAAAAGATAAGGATAAAAGAAAGAGGAAAGATTGATTCTACACACCAGAGCTCATCAGAGTCATAGTGAGGGCAACTTTGAAAGCCTTTTCACTCAGCACATTGCAAGGCGTCCGAGGAAGCACAGTCTCTCTCCCCACACCCATTCACTCCAGAGGGAAAAAGACACGCAAAGCAAGAACAGCACGGGGCGGTGGGGGGGTGGGAACAAAACAAAACAAAAAACAGGTAATAGGGCAAGAAAACTCTACGTAGTAAAAAGAGAAAAGGCTAACCTATCTCTCAGCTTCTTATTGAAAAGGGAGTCTGGGTCACCCCATCATGGCAGAGGACAGAGCCACAGAGAGGAAAGCTGACATTCTCCTGGCTGGGGCTGAATATAGAGCCAGGCACTGCGGCATTTTCCAATGGAGGGGTCTCTACTGAGCGGGAATGCAGCATCTCATTAGTATGGGGCACTGCTAATGATCTGTTAAGCTCTTTCATCCATTACTGACGGATGCCTTCCAGAAGACCTCCACACACACAAGTCCTCAGCCAATTCTGTGAACCCCTTCTCCCTGGTCTTCATCATTAACCCCAACATCTTCAGCGCCGGGAACTCCTGCTTTAGTACTGGCTACCACATCCCCATGGTTCTGATCTTTTCCTGGAGGTTTGGGAGGGTCAGGAAGCCAGGGGGAAAGAAGTTTGGTTATCTTTTTTCAGCGGGAATACCCAGCTGCTCGCAGCCAGTCATGGTGAACAAATGACTGAACACCAGGACTACCCCCAATCCAGGTTCAGACCCCCTCCTAACACCAACTAATTGATTAACCAAGGGCTCTAGAAGAGAATGATTTGAGGAGGGTAATTTATAGAGATGCTATCTTTTGTCATCATTTGTCTTTGAAAACATAGAAGAAAACTGCTTTTAAGAGGATGTAGCCCGGCAACATGAGCAATGGCGGGCGGAACGTCATCAGTTACAGCAGACGGCTGGATTGTGTGCCTTTCCAGACAGTCACATACCCAATAACCACGAAGGAAAGAAAAACATGCGTCCTCTCTCCTTGTGTCTTAAACTTTTCCAGCACTGGCTTATGAAAATATTTGGGGTTGTTCACTGCTCTGCTCTCTGTAGCATAAACATTTATTTAAATGGGGCTGTCTCTAGTAATGAAGAATGAAGGAAAAACAATGGTCTGATTTTGACAAATTAACTTGTGATTTGGAGAGTCAGTGAAGCAGGGAAGAGACATTCCTAACTATACTAATTAAATGAGCTTGCAACATTTATTTTAATGCAATGGAACCAGCCATATGAAGATGAACATTTTAATTTATTTTGCAGTGACATTATGAAAAATTTCACTGCTGCAGATTATCTACAAAAACAAATCTCATCAGCATCTAGGTTTGTGCAGGAAATTTCCATCTTTCACACGAGCCTGACCTTCCCCGGTGGAAGCAAGTGCGAATGAAAAGTTACTCGGAAAGTTTTTCTGATGGTTGTCTTTCCACTGAGGCTGGGTTTCACGTTCAAATGACTTCTGCGCCAAACACATCCATTTTTCACGGTGCAGCGTGGATGAAAAATTCCGAATCCATTCTACGGGGAATGCAAATATAGCTCATTAGTTCTAAAACATTTTTCATGAAAGACTGCAGAGTGTTTGCCGGCAGATGAGGCTGCATAGTTCCAGCCAAGAATGAACACCACATGTCCCGCTAATTGTTTTTTAAAGTTGTTCCTTTTCTCTCTGGCACCCAGTAGCTATTGAAAATAGGGAACAATATGAAAAATGAAGGAGAAGGAGCCTCGCTGGCTTTGACGCGCTTCGGTACTTGTGTCTTTGGGGTTTGTTGTTTTCCCTTTTCCTTCTTCTCTCTGCTTGCAGAAAGGGCGTCTGCAGACCACTGACTACTTTTGCCTCTCCTAGAGACAAACAGAGGTGATTGACTCTGGAGAGTCAACTGTGGCCCAAGGCAGTGTCCCTGGAGCCGTGTCCTCAGGACGCAGGCTCAGGTGGCCCCTGACGCAGCACCAGCAGACAAAATGGCCACCTTCCAGAGAGAGTGAGAGGGCTGCTGGCTCCTGGCCACCGCCACAGCACGCTTAGGGAGTCACACAGTCCAGGCATGTCTTCCAGGCTGACATTCCCACCGGAGCTCTGCCAGAAACCTGTAGACAGCAGAGCACCTCCCTCACCAGACCAAGGAAGGAGCTGGGGAAAAGGAATGGCCGGTGGCTCTGGGCAGGGCCTGGTGGGTGAAGCCTCTTTTGCTTTGGAGACCCCCAGACCCACCTATTGTTTTCCATCTGAGGCACCAGCGATGGTCTGTCTGGACCACGCTGCTCTGAGGAAACCATCAGGGCCTCTGTAAGGACCTTGGGCCTCTCCTTACCCAAGTCATCACGTGCCATTGTGACTGAGGCTGAGACGAGGCTACCGCTCCCAGCTTCTTGGCCAGCTCTCTTCAGTTGTGGACTCGGGGCACCCCAAGGAGCTCTGAATGGGGTCTGCATTACCCGCTGGGGCTGAGCCTTCCAGCCCCCAGTTTTTAGCCTGCTGGGCCTCAAAGTCCTGCTCCCCTGCACTGGTGCTGGAGCGTAGGGCACAGGGGGCAGCTGAGACTGTGCCTCACCCTCGGCATTTGCAGGACAAGTGGCTGCCTTTCCAGCAAACACGCATGCCCACCGGATGGTGGGGCTGGGGGCGGTCTACCTACATGGCAAGGGCCTGTTCTCTCCACCCTGACCAGAGTAACCTCAACACGGTCTGAAACACCCATGCCGCTTACAAGCTTTGTGCAGGCACCTGGCAGCCGCGGGGTCTCCTGGAGACCCCAGCCCTGTCTCCATTCGGTCTGAGGAGCAGGGGGTGGGTGTCCTCTGGCAGGCTGGTTGCTGCAAGGCGTCAGGCTCTGTGGGTGTGAGAGCTGGCTCCTCATGTGTGCCCATGGTCTTGTTTGGAAGAGCAGCTGTCACTGCTGTTTCTTCAATACGGAACATTGCCTCCAGTTCAGCTCCTATCTGTCATTTGAGGAGTGACTACTTTGCATGAAAAAGTCACTGTGCTTAGAAGAAGAAATGCATGTTTCCTCATGGCAAGGAAGTCAAATGAATTACAGACAAACCTCTTGATAGGACCAATTATTCCCATCTCTCCCTCTTCTCTACCACCTTCTGGCAAAAGCTAAATAAGCTAATTAAGGATTCGGAAAATTATAAGTCACAGGCTAAGACGGGCTTATTCAGGGTTCTGTTTAGGCTCAACCAAGAGCCCCATGAGGATGTCCTAGAGCATCCTACAAGATGATAGAATTAGGTTTCCTGGAATGAGGAAGATAAAAAAACATCTCAGAAACTGACCTTCTGCCGAGAGTCTGCCACACCTTGCCCTCTACCCTACCCCTTTTCCTAGCCCTTACTTCAGATCCCAGTCCAAGCCCAAGGCTGCCTGGCACACAGCGGGCATTCAAGAAATGCTTGTGAAATGAACAAGCTAGAAAACAGTCTTGAAAGAGGGAGAGGAAAGTGCATCTTGGAGTGACAGTGTGTGCTGGCAGTAGGAGCCTCTGCAGAGGCTTCTAAACTCGGGATGTACGGACCACCCTCTCCTCCCCAAAGCCAACATACCAGCTACTGGTTTCAGGAGATGACTTGAAAGCAAAAGCTTAAAGTCTCTGCCTTAGTCTTCTTGGGCTGCTATAACAAAATGCCATATCCTGGGCAGCTTAAGCAACAGAAAACTTTTTTCTCACGGTGCTGGAGACTGGAAGTCCCAGATTAAGGTCTGACAGGATGGTTTCCAGTGAGGGCTCTTTTCCTGGCTTGCAGAGGCCACCTTCTCACTGCGCTCTCACAGGACCTTTCCTTAGTCAGCGTTTGTATGGAGAAAGAGATCCTGCTCTTCGTCTTCTTCTAAGGCTACTACTTCTCTTGGATTAAGGCCGAACGCTTATGACTTCATTTAACTACTTCCTAAAAGCCCAATCTCAAAATACCTTCACGATGGGGTTCAGGGCTTCAACATACACACACACACACACACACACACACACACACACACACACACACACACATATACATATATAAATTTTTTTTTTTTTTTTTTTTTTTTTTGCAGGAGAGGTCACACAGTACAGTTCCTAGCAGTTTCTCTCTGACCACACTGTGAGACCAAGTTCCCGGGCAAAATCTAAAAGGGGATTTCTTTCTGGGGTTTAAAGTAGGATAGAAAGGACAGTGGCCTCCCTTAGACCTAGGTATTGTCTAGTTGAGGAAAAATGATATATATGTGGCTTGTAGACGAGAAAAAGAAACTAAGATGATGTTTCTAACAGCAAAGCAGAATGCTTGAGACTTGAGAGATTTGAGTTTTAATCTTTTAATGATTTTCTGTGTGACCGTAAAGTGACATAATCTCCTTTTTGGCTTTATTCCTTCTTTCCACTAACTGGGGGGATGTTGACTTGCTTCCTAAGGTGATTGAAAGGAGCCAACAAGATATAATTGCTAAAGTCTTTTTTTAAGCAAAGATACTGTGAGATGCTATAAATAAAAATGATGCAAAGGAATATACCTGCTCTCAAAATCCATGACATCCACAAAGTAGAGGGTGAATGCTAATAACTGAAATACCAGTTTCCCGTAGTTTGCAGGATTGCTAAGAGGAAAATGAGTTTTTCCCATCTAGGGGTTATGGAGAAGCTTCAGGAAATTTGTCTAACTGAAGAGAGATGGATTCTGTGACATTCAGGACTACACAGAAAACACTGCATTCTGCATGATCCTCCAGGGACAGTTTGTCAAAGAGAAGCAAATCCTTCAGGACATTCTCTTTCATATACTTTTGGTAAATGTTTTATTGTATTGGATTATGGGAATTAGGGGAACAAAGGATCTATGCCATATTTTTCAAAAGCAATATTTTTAGAATCACAAATTATATTGAAATCTTTATACTAGGCAAATAAAAACAAAGATCAGAAGAACTAAACAGCATTTATATATGTCTCTACAGAGATATATATGTATATTAGCAAAGTGAAGTATAGCAAATACTCACAAAAACACCCACATAAAAGAGATGCAAATTATATTTTTGACACATTTTCAGCACAATCACCTAATACAATTTTCTTTTATAGGCAGAGGTAATAAATAGTGCAAATGTATATTTATGGTGTATTTGACAATGGATTTGCTTTGAGTCAGAGGGAAAAGCTTGAGTGATTTTACCGTTAAAATGCCTCTCATCTACCTCTACTAAATTGCTGTTCTTTCTTCTGGATTTCTCACTGTGACCAGAACTGAGGTGGGAAGCACCTTTCCATCTCAAAGCTTGGTATATGCTTAGAATGAGGATTTAGAGATCACCTGAAACTCAGCGTATCATCAGACTTGTGCTTCTATCTCTTCTCCCCTCTAAGACTGCATGCTTCTTGAGAGTAAGAACAAAGCCTGCTACTTCTCTGCAAACTTTTCAGCCTCTGGGACAGTGACTCACATGTAGCAGGTGCACCAGCAGATGGGCTGGCTGTCATTCTGGGGCGTGGCCTGCAGGGACCCAGACATGTGCTGTGAGCTCCCAGCTGATGCTCCACTTCCATGTTTCTGAGGACTAGAGGACTAACTGACTCTTAATTTAAGATCTGAGGGTATTTCCATAGCTAAGGAAGCCAGTTAGCTTCATTCCTTGAAGTGGATCCATCTCTCCAGTGTGTCACATGGAGGTGCAGTGTTGACAGGTTGGGTTGGCCAAAGGGGCAGGCTACACCAGGAGAGACTGGCATGCTCTGCAAGCCCAGATAAGTGAGGAACAAGCCAGAGGCTCAGCTCTGGCAAGGAAGGGATAGCTGGAGGGTAGGAGCGCAAATGAGGGTTTGGGAGCTGTGTCCCTTCACTAGAGAGCCCCTGCCCCACCTCAGCCTGTGCATGTGGAAGGCCCTGCGTGTGGAGTATTGCCGGGGCAAGCCTGTGGGTGATCCACCCTCAGAGCAGGGACAGGGAATCATCCCACAGGAGCAGAGGGAATGGGGAGCCCTGAAGATGGGAGGGAGACAGGAGTGTGGAGAAGCCATCAGACCCAGGTTCCCTCCTCCTCATCAGAGCCCAGTGCAGTTCACCATAAGGACGGATTCTGGAGAGAATACTTGGACGCTGGTGGCTAACATAACAGAGACTCAGCTGGTGGGCAGCCCTTTCTCCTCAATGCCGTGAAGCCAGAGGGCTCCTGGAGACAGCAAGCCTGCCAAGCGCCAAATGCACTCGGCGAAGGAACTGCAGGGAAATGAGAGACCATTACCCTGTACGGCCCTCCCCCTATTTGCTTCTCTTTCTCAGTTCCCCCACTCTGCTAAGAGGGGGCCTCATTAGGAAGGCTGGTGTTTCCTTCCTTTAAATGTGCACATCTCTCTCCAAGCCTGGAGAAAATAAGACCAAAACCGTCCCCATCATGCTGCTGTGAACAGATATATTTAAATTTCTTTAAGCTCGGGTGACATCCTCGGATGAGGAGCTCTAAGTACCAAGAGTTATTGTTATTACTATGTAGTTACTGCCTAGCATGCAGCGAATCACCCTGCCCTGCTGTGTAAAAGATGTATGGTGGGATGGGAAGTGTAGAGGAAGGAGCGGCGTCAAGACTGCAGAGGAAGCAGAGTGAAACGGACCAGAGAGGGAAGGAAACATGGGGTGCCCAGTACCTGGGAGTCTCTACCAGGCCCGCTCTTATGGCTAGAAACAAGGAAGAGTTTCTTTCCACTAAGCTAACATAAAACACCGTGAAGACAGTGAGACTGAAGAGAAAGCACAGCATGGGGTTTCAGAACATGGGTTTAAATCCCAACTCCAACCCTTATTAACTGCATGCCTTGGACAAGTCTATGAGCCTGTCTGGGCCGCAGTGTGTGCTACCTGCATATAGAAAGTTCTAAACAAGTAGTGATTATTATCACTACTGTGATTAGGCCTTGGTCTACTTGTCAGTGATCTGTGGGAGGACCCACTACATGATCAGATGCATCGTTTCTAACTAGAATCAGGATTTTCTGGAAGGGGTCACTAAAGAAATCCAGGAGAAATGGGAACCAATAGCCACTGTGGAATCATTGAAAGGGGCCAAATGGACACCTCCTAGAACTGCCAAGGACACCCCAGCGGAGAGTCTCAGCTTAAGTTAAAAACAGGCAGTCTTGCTAATGAACGCTGAGATCTCTTTGTGGAAGAAGAGCCAACATCGCATGCTATTGATCAATGAGGAGTAAGACCAACAACCTACATCCGTCTTTCCAACAAGAAACCCTGAGACGGCTTTGGAAGCTGTACATCGTACGCCTGGTTCTTCTCCAAGACATTTAGGAGCAGAGGTAAGGGCTGGGTGATCTTACTGAAACGACAAGGTGGGGGTGACCGCTGCAGTTCTAGTCATGTTACAAACTTTGCAAGACCTAGGCGCTATCAAACATGGAACGGCTCACAGAGAACCGACGCCAGAGGAGAGAAGCAAGTTCAGTAAGAGTGAGAAGTACAGAAGAAAGCAAGTCCAACTGGAATGCGGATTCAGAGAGCCCTTTTAGCTTCAGCAGCCAGGGAACGCATGGCTCCTTTTTGGCGGGTCATGAGGCAACTCAGCTTAAGAATGTTTGATGTGGAAAGTGAATACACACCTCCTCCCCCGGAACTCTACACTTTTCACTGATGTGCAATATGGTGTCAAACCAACATTTAAAAATGATCAAGTCTCAGTAACCACTTGCCTGATCCACAGGTGGGCTGAGGTTGTTAGATTGCTTCCCACGTAATTACTTGGACTGGTCTGATGATGTGGGGATGTGCAACTAAGAGCCCCCTTAGAAATGGAGCAAATTCGAAGCAGTTAAAAACCACAGGCTTCTCCCTAACGCCTGCAGTTCTTGAGGGTCAGGAGCTGCTGGGCTGTTGGATGGGGCAGTTGCCCTCCTCCATTGCCGCTCTCCTCCCTACTGTTTTCCTTTCATTCATCCTTATCTGGTCTATTCCTGAAGTCACAGAATTTTGAGGGACAAATATAGTTAAGTAATCATTAACTCGGGTGTTGATTGAAAGGTGTCCTTTCTGTCTTCCCTCTGCAAGCCTCAGGATTATTTCTCAAACTCATCTCTCTATCAAAATAATAAAACAAAGCCACTCTTATAAAATAATAATCCCCTACTCAATGGAACAGGCTGTGAGATGCCAAACAATGGAAATTCTATCAGTGTATTTTAATGATGCTTTTCTATTACAGAAAAACAAGGCAACTCAGAGGACTGAGAGACTCAGGACTTCCAGACAAGGACGGGGAGTATCTCACACATGCTTGTTTTGGAAGGAGGCCATTTTGATACCTACTCTGTATCACTGTTACAGATTTTCAGTGAATGAATTTAAAATAAATCCACTACCATCCCAGTATGGGTTAGAATTTCACTGGGAACCCAACGCAAGGACAGAGAGATTTGAACCCTAGTCCCACTGATGATGCAGGGCTTCAGGGGCTCCATGGACATGCTCTGCATTTGCCCCTCTGTGGGGGAGACTAAGGAGGCCGAGGTGGCATGTGAGAAAGTAATAGGCTCTTTTGAGTCCTTTTACTTAAAGCAATAAAAGAATAATTGCGTCATCTGCTGGAGTAGAAGTTTTCAACAGATGACCGGCTTGGTTCTTAAACACACACCCACACACACACACAAGAGGAGTGAACCACACAGCATGCAAATGAGACGAACAAATGCTTTTGTTTGCTGGAGATTCATTTTTATGGAAAGTTGTACATCGCAGATTGCAATCAACCTGACACATTTTCTTCCTCCTGCTCCTTCTCTCAGTTGGCTTTGAGGAGATGCGCGTCCAAGTTGGAGAATTCATCTTGTCTGATTAATGATGTGTACACGGAGATTTCAGTCTCATCTTCCTTCTCTGGGTCCTCTTTATTCAGTTGTTTGCTGTGCTACAACCCTGCGGATAGATGGTTCTGCCGTGATAAATGTAAAGTTTGCATAAGCCATGTAACAGCAGGACAGCCTATTATCACTGTACATTTTCCATGGCTGTGCAAACCTCTGTAGGCTATTTTATTGCTAATAGATCCACAGAGAAACAGTAGTGATTTTATGACTCTTTTTAAAATGGAAATTCATGTTTGAGAAATACAACTGGGAGGAAACAGATGTAAACCACTTAAGCATTTGCAGAAAATTGAGATGCACACTCTTATTTACAGACCTACATAGCCTCCATCGCTTTATTTTCAAAATTAAAATAAGCAATCTGTTTACCATGGGAAATGAGGAACTGTAAACTTGTTGTTTTTCCTTTTACATGGCAATGGCCGCCATCGTTGGGTTTAACGGCAGAACTGAAGCAGGGTGGCAATTTTTTTCCCCTTAGGTTTTATTGTCTATAACGCATTCCCTCTGTAATCTACGCGAGAGGTAGGCAAGTGGGAAAGATTTTCACATAACTGTATGTCTGAATTCACATTATGCTTTAACAGCTAAAATGATTACCAGACACATTAGAAAGATTTTAACCAGGTATTTAACACTATCTGCCAATTGCATAAAATACTGGAAGAGTCAACCTCTGCAAAACTGCTTTTACGTGGCCAAACACAAAAGCACAACCCATCCAAAACCATTTTTTCTGGCCTCACCCCAACTTTCTCACATCTTTCAGAGTTGTGACAAATGTCACATGTTGGAAAAGAGGTACAAATGGAAGCATCACAAAACAGCACAGCAGTGAGATGTCTGTGCACCAGATTCATCAGAGCAAGCTCCTTGTGGCACGTGGAAGCTCCTCTGGTTTTTAATTTCTATATATTTTTTCATTCTAGAACTATATTTTTTGTTCTGGTAAAATACATGCAATAGAAAATTGACCGTTTTAGCCATTTTTAAGTGTACAGTTCAGTGGCATGAAGTGCATTCACACTGTCATGCAACCAGCACCCCCATCCAGCTCCAGAACTTCTTCATCCGAAAGTGAAACTGGACCCATTAAAGCAAAGACTCGCCATCTCCCCTCTTCACCCGGCCCCTAGTAACTTCTACCCTCTGGTGCTATGAATTTGCCTATCCTAGGCATCTCATATAAGTGGAATTATACAGTAGTTGTCCCTTTGTGACTGGCTTATTTCACTAAGCATAATGTCCTCAAGATTCATCCGCGTTGTAGCACGTGTCAGAACGTCTTTCCTTTCTAAGGCTGAATAATATTCCACGGTGCGTATATACCACATTTTGTTTATCTGCCCTGTGTGGCTAGTGAGGGATTTTAATACTGAGGGGGTATCCCCATCACCACTGGGGATGGAGGTGGCCACTCATTCGTGAGCATTGTAAAGCAAGATGGCTAAGGAGAATGAGAGGTGTCCAGACTAGATCTGCAGAGTCAGGCAGGGAGGCCTCCTGGAAACTACAGATTGTCGTTCTATGTATAACAATCACCAGCTGTGGGAATATTCTGCTTTCATCCTTAAGGTTTGTTTTAAATGTCAAAGGAGGCTAAAGCAGACCCTCTTCGGAACTGAAATTCTCGAAGATAAGATATGATGGACTTTGGCCCAAAGTCAGAGAACAGAATGTGTTTCCAACCCCATGCCTTTCCAAGCCACTCATTGCTAATGGCAAAGGCACTCTGGAGACTTCCTGATCATGGCCCTTGGATTGCATCAGATGAGCACAGCCACAGTGAGCAGGCTCTGAGCTCACTCACTCTTGGTGGAAGCCACACTATATTGAGATGGTATGAAATGCATTTACAAACCTATTTGCCATGCAGTCAGCTCTCTTACAATAGATAAATTAAACAACTGCCCTGTATTTACCTTGCTATCTCATGGCCCATGGGGTATACAGGAGATTCTGTTTATAGCCCCTTGGTGACATCAACTAACGACAGACCTATGATGTGGAGGAAGTTTTGTGTCTTCTGCTGTTGGTGCTGTCACAATTACCCCGGTTTTCTATGGATCGCCATGTGCTCTGCATTGCTGGGTGTTGTCAGTAACAAAGCAGGGTATTTCACAGTACCTGTGTAATTAATTTCCATCACCAGCATATTATTATCCAATAATTAAATAACCTTAGGGGTAGGCCTAAACATCTCTGACATTTTTCTAAGGAAAAATGGACATTTGTTGAGAAGACACCTTATTAATGGAGAATTTTTTTGCATTATATATGTGTTGTGGCATTACCATTGATGAAGTATTTTCACATTTATCTATTCATTTGTTTTATACAACAATCTCATGAGGTATTCAGGATAGATCTAGTATCCTTATTTTACTGATGAGATGAGGTAATTTGCCCACAATCGTGGCACTAGTAAAAGGTAGAGTAGGGCTCTTTTATAGGGTACAAAATAACCAGCTTTAATTCATTCTCAAGGTAGGGCAAGTAATTGGAAGCTTCATATTCAGAATGAAGGAGCTTCCACAATATACATCATTTTACTTTAACTGAGCTCCTACATTTATCTCATTGAATCTTCACAATGTCCCCTGGAAGTATACATTGAGATCCCATTTTTATAGATGAGCCTCAAAGGCTACTGGCCTATGTTACCCAGCAGGGATAAAGCAAGAAATCAACTGAATCCATCAGATTTAAGAGTTCATGCTCTTTCTAAAACATAATATAACCGCTGCTTATTCCAAATTAATTCCAATTGTACCTTAATTCCAAACTGCTCAATTCCAATTGTACCTCAGTACAATTCCCACATTGGTGCAAGTGCCCACCAGATACCTTGTGGACACTGGTCCTCTGGAACACTCTTTTGCTGCGCTGTTCTAGCTGGGATTGCAGACAAGGTGGGTGTCTGGGGCTTCATTTCTAGGAGCCTCCCCTTGCTCGCTCTAGGAGGAACTGTAGGACCCTCCAACACACCAAGGTAAAGTCGCTGCACTGGGCCATTTGCTGAATAAATCATTATTCTCTTGTATTCCTTGATCTGTTGCACCCCTTTCAAAGACAACAAAAGCAATCCTCACGGTAGAATTCTATGCAATCTTTGGCAAAAAGCCAAATGCTTAGACTTCAATATCTTGTAGAAGTTCTGTTTGTTCTTGTTTGCTAATTACCCACTTTGAGGTACCAGAGGGAAATGGAGGAAGTCCAGCTGGGCACAGATATAAACCTGAAGTGTCCCCTTGCCACAGCCACAGGCTTCCCAAGCATCGGGCACTGTGGCAAGATGCACACATTTGTGCACAGCGATCCTGGAAGAAGCCTAACCACGGTTATTCTTTAAATGTTTCCACTTCTGCTTACATCTTTAAAGGAGATATTGAGCACCACGTGGTTCCAGGAGAGTGAGAGAGGATTGCTTGGTGGCCAACTGTGTGTCTCCACTGTTGTTCTGAGAAATTCTGCTCAGATTTTAAACTCCTGTGAAAACTCATTCTGCTGAATCAGGCCCACAGCTGCCTCGCCATCCCCTCTAGAAGACTGTTCAGACCATCTTTTCTTAACTCAGCAAAGTTGCTTTTTCCTCCACCTTTGATGTTCTCCTTGAGAAGAATCACTTGTTGCATCTCAGTGTATTCCCTTCAATGTTTTCGCATCCCAGCGGCTTCTAACTTTGTAAGAGTTGACGTCCTAGGTTTTCAGCTGCCTGGTCTAAGCCCTAATCCACTGTGGGGCACAGACATACAGAAAGACACACACCCCAATGCTCACATAAACATGCAGATACACATATTCACACAATGCAAATCGGCAACAGCTCTGTTGGCGCAATATGGACACTGAATGTTCTCTGTGACTTGACTCCTCATTTTCCTCCTCTTTTTCATGATGTGATGGCCCATTTCGATAGTTGTCCTGGTTCTTGTACCTCTTCAGGAGCTTCAGAATTTCTGCCCTCTGGACTAGAAGACAGATCACCAGAAGTGTGGTCAGAAGACCAGCTCTGTCACTTGCAAGGCTTGTGTCTTATACATTGAATATTTTTCTTGTTTTAACAAAATTGAGCCAATTTCTTTGTGCATTTCACATGAGTTCTGTCAAGCCTACCTGCCCAACACCTGTTGTTGGTAGACATGCTCTTGAGTCTTACAGATGAGGCTTAGAGACTTGGCTCATTCAAATACTTGACGCTTTTCATTATTTTTCCTCCAATTTCCCTTTCCCAAGCTCTTGCCATGTTTGTGTACATTGCTACACCCACAGAAACTGCCAGTTTCCAAAAGAGCTATGTCCCTCTGTGTTTGGTTAAGAAGCGCATTCACATGTCCGGCACGTGCACTTGTGAACTTGAATCCCTGTGTGCATTATCCGCAGCAGACTTTTAATTAGCACATATTCAATAAAGGAGCCAAGTTGTGTCTTACACCTTCCCACACATTCACAGTGGGTGTTTAATTTCCTGTCTCCCCCAATGGACCAAGAGAAAAGCCTTATAAAAGCTTCTTTCACGTGGAATACAGGTCTTACTTCTTCAATGCAGTTCTGTCATTGAAACACCTTCCACTTATTTTTTCTTTTCTCACTTTCATAAGCTTCATTTTCTACCTTCTGTATTCTACGGCCTGATGACAGTGGGTTTTACTCATATTTTTGGGATTGAATGTGCTGGTGCTCATGTCCCATAAGTCCTCCATCTGAGGGCAACCACCCCAGCCCAGCCCCTGAAGGTTGTAAGGGCTGGCTGTTTGCTGGAGGGTCCCGGGCCTTCTGTGTTGCTGGTTACAGCTCAGCAGGCCCAGGGTCTTCACTAGACCTAAGCGTAGCCCGAAGCTGACTCATGCTTTATAGTGAGACCTAGTCTGGAAAAGATGAGCCAGCCAGTGAGATCTGTCATGGAAATCTGAACCAAGAAACACAGAATCAGTGGGGTAGTTGGGATGTCAGAAACAGAAGGTCGCTTTGGGGGTTGTGTGAGCTGATGCTATCAGAGGGGCAGAGAGGACGAATGGCTGAGAGAGAAGCCGCATGACCCTGAGAGAGGAGGCAGCAGGAAGAATCAGAGAAAACGAGAGAGAGAGAGGAAAACGAGAGAGAGAGAGAAAACGAGAGAGAGCAGCCACGCGCTGCCTCGTCATGCTCAGCCCTCCTCCCGTGACTCCCGCGTCTGGAAGTTCTGGGTCCTTGTGTCCTCTTCCTCATCATGTACATCAAGATGCTGCTGCTTCTCCAGAGGCCAGCCGCCACCTCTCCCAGCTGCCTCCCTCCCAGCCGCACCAGAATCACCGCAGTGCTCTCTTGCTGTCTCTGGTGGGGTGCCTGGCCCACCACTCTTTTCTCAGACTCCCTGCAACCATGACTTCTCTAGCTCATTCTCAAAACTTGGCCTTTAACCTTTAACTTCTGTCACTCCTCCAGCTACCTTCCCTGGAACAGAGGAGAGCCCTCGGGTGAGCTTCCCCCTAAGGGCAGGACGATGCCAGGCCTGGCTCACCGCCTTGTCCTGGTGACAGACCAACTCTCAGAGCATTTCCCTGCGCTGGTGTGCCTCGTACTAAGGTTAAATACGGTCTCTGCCAAATCCACTTCCTACCTAGAACATGTTTCCTGTTAAGGATTGCATCAAGAGGTCATTCGTTGTTTTTAAGCATGCTTGCAATGTCTGAGCGTGAGCTTAGAAGCTGTGATCTTTGGCTTCGCCTAAGCTCTCCCATGCTCCCACTGCCTCTGCTCTAACATCCACACACAGTTGCTGACATTTCTGGGCAGCCTCCCACTGACACTCATATCAATGCAAACATTTCTTGAGTGTGACCTAAATATCAGACATGTGTTATCTCAATGAGTCCTTGCAAGAACCCTGTGAGATAAGCTCAATTACCAACTCCATTTTACAGATGAGGAAACTAAGGCACAGAGAGATAAAGTAACTTGCACAAAGTCATACAGCTTCTCAGTGGTTTGAACCCAGGCAGCCTGGCTCTAGAGCACATTGACTATTGTGCCCCAGCTAGCTTCCAGCAACACGTCACCATCTGCCTCCCTTTCTGTCACAGATGCCCTGTGTCTGCAACTTCCTTCTTGACTGAGTTGAGTACTTGACCTTGGCCCACTAAGTGGAATCATGATAAAGTTCTTCCAACATTCCCAACACTTAAAAAAAAATTTTTTTTTATGGTCTCCAGAATAAAACCAATGTATCTGCTGACCAAGCTCCTGGACCGAATGTTGCAAATGTGACCCTTGGCTTTATCCCACTGGAAACTAACCAGAGGGCTGGCTAACTAGACAGCCGGCAGGCGGGGTGCAAGGTCCTGTCACAGGTGAGGAGCATTCTCACATACACTGTCCCTCTTATTTTCCTCTGCCTTCTCAGAAGATCTGAGGTCTCCCCTCCCCTCCCCTCCCCTCCCCTCCCCTCCCCTCCCCTCCCCTCCCTTCCCCTCCCCTCCCCTCTCTTCCCCTCCCCTCCCCTCTCTTCCCCTCCTCCCTCCTTCCCCTCCCCTCCCCTCCTTCCTCTCCCCTCTCCCTTCTCCTCCCCTCCCTTCTCCTCCCCTCCCTTCCCCTCCCCTCCCCTCTCTTCTCCTCCCCTCCCCTCCCCTCCCCTCCCTTCCCCTCCCCTCCCCTCCCCTCTTCCCCTCCCCTCCCCTCTCTTCCCCTCCTCTCCCCTCCCCTCCCCTCCCCTTCCCTCCCTTCCCTCCCCTCTCTTCTCCTCCCCTCCCCTCCTCCCCTCCTCTTCCCTCCCCTCCCTTCCCCTCCCCTCCCTTCCCTTCCCCTCCCCTCCCCTCCCCTCCCCTCCCTTCCCCTCCCCTCCCTTCACCTTTCTTCCCTTCCCCTCCCCTCCGCTCCCCTCCCCTCCCTTCACCTTTCTTCCCTTCCCCTCCCCTCCGCTCCCCTCCCCTCCCCCTCCCCTCCCTTCTCCTCCCCTCCCCTCCTCCCCTCCTCTTCCCTCCCCTCCCTTCCCCTCTCCTCCCCTCCCCTCCCTTCCCCTCCCCTCCCTTCCCCTTTCCTTCCTTCCCCTCTCCTCCCCTCCCCTCCCTTCCCCTCCCCTCCCCTCTCTTCTCCTCCCCTCCCCTCCTCCCCTCCTCTTCCCTCCCTTCCCTTCTCCTCCCCTCCCTTCCCCTCCCCTCCCCTCCTCTCCCCTCCTCTCCCCTCCCCTCCCCTCCCTTCCCCTCCCCTCTCTTCCCCTCCCCTCCCTTCCCTTCCCTCTCCTCCCCTCCCCTCCCCTCCCCTCCCTTCCCCTCCCCTCCTCTCCCCTCCCCTCCCCTCCCTCCCTTCCCCTCTCCTCCTCTCCTCTCCTCTTGTTGCTTATCTGGCAGATGAAAGCAGGCCGCCAGGCCCCGCTTTCCCTCTGTCCTCAGATCCCCTGTGAGTCCTTTCTCCATCACCATCAGAAACTTGAGCCCTGTCTAGCTTCCCTTTCCAGCTGACCTGCCCCATGTGCCACTGGTACCTGTGACCCAAACCCATCTCTAAATTCATCCAGATTAATTCTGGTCACTATAGTCATCCTGGAAACTTTCTTCCCTGCACCACCCCAACACACCTGCAGGTTTTGGTAACACTTACCCAGTCCATCCCTCCCTGAGTTCTCATCCATCTCACCAGCTCCTCCCAGACATATGACATCATTGAACATGGCTTGAACCTCTTAGCACCCTGTGAGGTAGGGAGAAAGACCTCCCTAGTTAATCAACACAGTAAGTTCTTCCTCTTCCAGGAAGCCTTCCTGGATTACCACTCTCAGACTTTTGTCAGAACTCACAGCATCTACTTTCTGGCTTCCATTTTCTGTGATTAATTCTCCTCTGTCTGTGACATTTCTTGTATTACTGTCATGCATTGCTATTGATGTTTTATATATCTATGCTTTTGTATCCTCAACTGAATTTTTAGTTTCTTAAAGGAGTTTATACTTCTAATATTCTTCAGACTACCTTGAGTTAAATAAATTTGCTATTTGATTTAAGCTGTGGCTGGGTAGCAAAATAAATATTGAATGCTCAAAGCAAGAGGGTTAGGTGAGCCATTTTGAAGTTCCTTGAATTCCGGTTAATCATTTTCCCTTTGCCAATCAGGCTGCTATTTCTAAATTAGTGAACAAACAGAGCAGCCGACAATGAGATGTCATCGTTCAGCTGGAACAAGCTTTTTCCAACATGACTCTGCATGGAATGAAAATAAAATTTTTAAAAGTGAAAAAACCAGTTCTTTATGGGTAGCAGAATTATTGATTGGTTAAGAAGATGGATGAATGTAATTAGCTACATTTTGTCTCCACCCCCAGCACCCCTGCTCAAAATTCATCTGTTGAAGTCCTAACCCCCACTATGTCATGGAGGCTGCACGTGGAGATAAGGTCTTTAAAGAGTTAAGTAAAATTAAAATGGGGTGTTTAGGGTGGGCCCTAATGCATTATGAATGGTGTTCTTATGAGAAGAGAAAATTTGGACACACACAGAGAGACACCAGACATGTCCACAGACCAAGGGGCCACCAGGTACAGTCATCTGCAAGCCCAGAAGAGAACCTTTAGAGGAAACCAACCCTGCCAACACTCTGATACTGGACTTCTCGCCTCCAGAACTCTGAGAAAATAACTTCCTGTTGCTTAAGTCACCCACTTTGTGGCATTTTGTTATGACAACCCTACCAACCGATACAACGTAATTTGTGCTAAAACAAACACAGGATTCCTTCTCCGTCACTGAGTCACAGACCACCTCGGGCAAGGTACTTGGTTGTCAGTTTCCTCATCTGCAAAATGGCAATAGTGATACCTCTGGGTGTTGGGAGGATTAAAGGAGACGGTGCAAAGCGAGAACACAGTGCCTGGCAGAAAATAAACACTGTTCGTTAGCCACCAATTGTAGAAAATCAGGAAGAAGAAAGCATGCATTGCTCCATCACCAAAGTGAGCCACTGTAAACATTTTGGTCTTTCTTTAACCATCTTATCATTAAACCTAAGTATGGTCCTGCTGTATATACAATTTTAGATCCGGCTTTGTTTTATTCTACATTCTATCACAAGCATTCCCCGAGTTACTAAAACTAAAGGATAGTAACTGGCTGCCATTTCAGTATGAGAGAATTACAATGAGGCAATTTATCCAAGAACTTGTAGATCATGGAAATAGGCTCACCCTAGGAGTAAAACTTTGCAATCAGACATAATGGATCACAAGCATACATACATAAAATATATATGGAATAGGTTGGAGCCAGGAGATGTGGGGTCACTGAGAGATAAAATGGCTCTCAGCCAATGCAGCTGGAATTTGACAGACTGGGCTACTCTGTCTCAAGAAGGGATGTGATGATGAGGAGAGAAGCCTGGAGAATGGAGAGCTGCTGCCTGGGGCTGCTCGCCCATCCCAGGAGAGGCAGTGGAGCCTCCAGGTAGACAGGGCTGTGGAGCTGAACTGTCTAGCATTTGAATCTAGGCTCTACGGCTCAATTCACTGCAGAATACTATGGAATGAGCCTTAACCTTATTGTGCCTTTCCTTATCTTTAAAATGGCACGGAGGGGAGGGCACTACCTACTTCATTATGTTGTTCTGAAGATCCAATGTGGGCTTGTCACACAAGTTCTCAGTAGGTATTGGCGTCTCTTTCTTATTCGGGGGGATAGGGTGTCTCAGACAATAGGTCTCAAATTCCAGATCATCCTAATAGGAGATGAACATATCCAGTTGCTTAGGCCTGATGCCATTCAATGCTCAATTCCTCACACTCCCTTTGCTGAGACTCCACTTTTAGAAAGCAGCCTTTTGATTATGCTTCCCCAGGGCCCTGCCAAGCAGGAGAAGACTTAGGTGATATGCACTGAGTTTCCAGTTCCTCTGACAATAGCATTTCTCCTTGTAACTCTGCCACTTCCTAACTTGCTTGGGTAGTTTACTGAACTGCTCTGTCTTACTTTTCTCATTTGCAGAAGGGGGATAATGTCACTTAGAAACCACAATGACAGGAGGAGGATAAGTAGAAGTAATAATGTCAGTTAAAAAATATGGAGCACTTAATATGGGTTGGACATAGACTAAATGCTTTGCAAATGTGATCTCATTAAATGAGATATTGATAATTGCTTGGTGCAGTACCTTGTACACAAGACTCAATAAATAGTAGCAGGTAAATGGTCGTGTTCAATAGGAGGTTGCATCCCATATCGTTTATTTCCAGGGAAAGAATGTGCTGATTGTGCCAGTCTAAGTATTCCAGGGCTTTAAACAGATTTCTGAATATAAAATGATACATCGAATTCTGCTTCAAGGTATCCATCTCACAACCTTGGTTAATGTTGTCCATTCCTGAGAAACAGGTCCTCATCTCAGTGTGCCCACAGTCAGGTTTCTGATATTCAGAGTAAAAGGCCAGACTTTGACCTGGAAGATCACCAAAGTAAGGGATGTAAGGAGCTTTTGCTTGATTTGCACTTCTGATTCCGGCGGACTTTATTTTTAATGGATATGCTATAGATTGCTGTTTAACTTTAGCCTAATTTATGTTGCCATTTCCCTATTCCAAGACACCTAGACTTAATCCCTTTCCTCCCATTTTTACAAATCGCACTACAAAGAACACCTTGTGCATAAAAGTTGGCTTTTTCCTCCTTTGGGCTGTGGAAATGTTTCTGAAGGTGCTAAGCAGGCGATGTCGATTAAGTTCACCAGCCTGCCCTCAAAAGACTCCAAAAGAATGAGGTTGGTTTCCTTTTCTTCTTGCATCTAATTCCCATGGTAGTTTGCCATGGGCTCTTCAAAGATGGAGGCATTTGGTCCCATTTGGAGGGAGTGGATGGGGTTGAGATGGGTAATAGGGTAATAGAGGCAGAAGATTCAGGAATGCTCCCCTGGGGCATGCAGTGAGTCACTGCTGAAGCCATTACGGAGAGCACACCTCCTAACTCATCATCTTTGACTCTAATCGCCAGGGCTGGCATTGCACAGCGGCACTTGGGAGACATCGCCTTCAACAGCATGTCTTAAGGGGATGCGCATGGGGCAATCAAGACTATTGAGAATGTAAGTTAAGGTTATTGCTTCTCGGGCGCACATTCTACTCGCAGGCTGATTAGTGCACTGAAGAGCTCTCATTGACATTTCGTGGTTTAACATAAGGATTTCTTGTGCATAGCTCAGGAAAGAGAGACAGATTTTCAAACAGCTGTCTAATATCTCTGTCAACATAGAAATTAAATAGATTTAGGAACTTCAGAAAAACATACGCACATTTAATGCCCAGTAATGATCAATTCCAATTTCCAGTTGCAGAGACAGGAATTGTTTTCAATGTGTTCTATGGGTTTTTCCAAATAAACATCTGGCATCATTTTATTTCTTTTTAATCATTTGAATGGAGATATTATAGGTCTATCTATTTATTTGTCCAGCTATAAAGCTCATGATACTGTGAAGATATTGAAATGGATCCAATGTCTCAATCAACTTTCAAATGAAAACATTTCATTGTTTTAAAGCAACCATTTTCACTTTCAGCATCTATCAACTTTGGATTACAAACTGCCTCCAAACTTGTTAGCAGTATTTTTGTTTTTTCTTGTACCAGTGATAATGAAAGACAAAAACATCACCTTGCCTTCAGTGCCAGAGATGTGCTTCTGTTTGAGGGGGATCAGCCCCTTGGAGTCTGTGTTGTTGAGAGGGCACATGGGAGAATAACCTACGCTCCTGACCCTGGTGTGATGTTCTGTCCATTGACTTTTGCTCTCAACCAAGCAGAATGACACTTCTCATGTAGGCGCCATGCACACTGGGGGGAGGATAGGGTCTGGCTGATTAGGGTTCAAATCCCAGCTTTGCCCCTTTCTAATTTTGTGACCTCATTCAGTATGATTCACTTCTCTGAGACTCAGATTCTTCCTCTTTCATGCAAACCAGTAACAACACATGATTCAATGAGACAATATATATGGGGCATCTCAACTGTATGTATAGTAGGTCTCAGGTGATAGCCATCTCTATCGTGGGTAGATTCCAAGCCACTAAGCCACTCTGCCCGCAGTAAGCCTGCTCTGAACTGAGCTTGGGAACATGGTGGGAGTGTGCCAGGCTGCCTACCTGTAGATGCAATTCAGAGTACCAATATTAAGAGGAAAGGTAAGTTGACTTGGGTCTAGAAGGCCAACCCCTATCTCTTTCAGGGGACCAACTCAAACACATGAGTGGTCCAGCCTCTGTTCCCAAGAAAATGTCTGAATCACAGTTGGCAGGCCCAGGCCTCTGCTGAGAGCAATAGAAACTCAACAAATTATAGATCATGTTAACAAGAGGTCATTTTGGAACCCCAAGGACAGTTAGAGTTAGAGTTGATTTAGGCTGGCCTGAGGATTGCAAAGAAACTGTGCCTGTGGTCTTTAAGTCCTAGAGCTTCCTTTTATAAAGAAACACAGCAGTACATAGTTGCAGCTCTTCCTGACGCCGAGCACTAGGCTGTGTACCTGCAGACACACATCTGGGCCAGTCCCTGAATGCAGACACACATGTGGGCCAGTCCCTGCATGCAGACACACATGTGGGCCAGTGGAAGCCAGCAACTACACTCAATGAAAGCTTGGTATGATGTAGCTTTCCTACTATATTAGATAGTCCATCCCCACACAACAGCAATAAATGCATTCCTCAGCACTGGATGCTATTTCAAATGCCATTTTGCTTTATCCAAATCAAATTCCTCAAAGCACCAGTTTTATTTTCTGACAGTACAACATGTGGACAAACAGCATTGCATCCAAATCCCTGCTCTGCCACATCCTAGTCATGTGACCAGTTTCCTCATCTGAGAAATGAGGGTAGTTATGGCTGGCACCTCAGGAGGGAGAAGGAAAATAAGCCAATGACTAACATGTTATTCTAGTGCCTGGAACATAGTAAGTGTCCAAGAAGATGATGGAATGAATAGCAGCTGCTCATATGTGGCTTATACAGATTCTAATAGAAAGTACAAAGGGAAATTAAATCTCAGCTAAGCTAGATTTGCTTTAGGCGGAGGCATAACAAAATTGATAAAAAGCCTTTGGAAAGAGCCATGGACACAATGGTGACTCACAGAGTAGAGACCCCAGAGAAGTGGGAGAAGCCTAAGGAGTGTCACTTGCTCTTTCACTCACTTGCTTTTGGTTTGAGTTTCTAATGTATCAGTATTGATGATGGAAAAGGTGAATGATTGACTTGGTGAAGCTGTAAGAAAAAGTTGTTCTTTTCTTTTCTTTTTCTTGAGATGGAGTCTCACTCGGTCACCCAGGCTAGAGTGTGGTGGCATGATCTCAGCTCACTGCAAACTCTGCCTCTCGGGTTCAAGCAATTCTCCTGCCTCAGCCTCCTAAGTAACTGTGATTACAGGCACCCACCACCACACCTGGCTAATCTTCGTATTTTTATAGCAGAAATGGGGTTTCACCATGTTGGCCAGGCTAGTCTTAAACTCCTGACCTTAGATGATCCACCCGCCTCAGCCTCCCAAAGTGCTGGAATTATAAGCATGAGCCACAGTGCCTGGCCCAAGTTTTTCTTTTTTTAGTGATAAAAGTTATCATGCATATAAAAGTTAATACATTACATTTATGCTGGTTTGAAGGACAATAATCAAATGAACACCTAGGTACCTAACACCCACTCAATAAAATATTACCCACAATTCAGCCCTCCTGAGGGCCACCCTCACGTGTCTCTTTCCTTCACTGCCCTGAGGAAACACTGCAGTGTGTTTTGTGTTCATTGCTCCCCTGCTTTACCTAAAGTTTTCTGCCAGTCCCTAAAAGATCTGTTTGAAGATGTGCTGCTGTCTTGCTCTTCTTGCCCAGCATTGGGAAATTCATTCAAGTCATTTGTCTGTGGCCATTTTCCTTGGTATAAATATCCAGCAATTTATTCATGCAATCTACTGTTCATGGACACCTGTGTTGCTTCCAGCCTTTGCTCCTATAAACATTCATACACATTCATATACTGCAGTTAGCTTGCCATAATTTTTCTAGGGTCCTTATGATAAATGGTTTTAGAATTTTACTGAATACTGGACCTACTGAGATGATCATCAGGTTTTTCTCCTTTAATCTCTTAATGTGACAAACTACAATAATAATTTTTTAAAATATTGAACCAACAATTCATTTCTGGAATAAACCCTACTTGATCTCTTATTTGCTGGTGATTTTGGTTTACTTTTGTTTTATTTACTATTTTTGGATCTTGATCTGTTTTTATCTAGGTTTGGTATCATGAAATGAGTTAGAAAGGACTTCCTTTCTTCTTTCTTTTCCTTCCTCCCCCCTCTCTCCTTTCTTCCTGCCTTTCTTCTTCTCTTCTTTTAGTATTTGCTACATTCATAGTTATATTCTTTGTCAGGCTGTTTTTGCACTGCCATAAAGAAATATCTGAGATTGGGTATATAAAAAAATGCCTCAGATATTTCTGCTGGGTAACAGAGAAAAAAAGGTTTAATTGGTTCACAGTTCTGCAAGCTGTACAGAGAGCACGGTGCTGGCATCTGCTCAGCTTCTGGTGAGGCCTCAGGAAACTTACAATCATGACAGAGGCAAGAACTAGAGCAAGAGAGAGAGCAAGGGAAAAGATTTCACACAATTTTAAACAGCCAGATCTTGCGATAACTTCACTATTGCAAGGACAGTACCAAAAGGATGGTGCTAAGCCATTCATGAGAAATGTGCCCTCGTGATCCAGTCACCTTCCATTAGGCCTTACCTCCAACACTAAAGATCACAATTCAACACGAGATTTAGAGAGAACAACATCCAAACTAAGTCATATCCTTTTTCTCATTCCCAAAATTGTTAATTTGCATCTTCTCTCTCTCTTTCAAGATCAGTCTTGCCAAAGGTTTGTCCATGTTATTGATCTTTATGGAGAACCACTTTTTAGCTTGGTACCTCTTCTGTATAGTATTTTTGTTGTTCTGATTTTATTTGTTTCTGCTCTCTACTATTTTATTCAATTTTATTTGAGCTTATTGTGCTATCATTTTCCTAATTTCTTATATTGTTAATTTGTGTTCAACATATGCAAATCAATAAATGTAATCCATCACATAAAGAGTTTTAGGCCAAGCGCGGAGGCTCATGCCTGTAAGCCCAGCACTTTGGGAGGCCGAGCTAGGTGGATCACGAGGTCAGGAGATTGAGACCATCCTGACCAACGAGATGAAATGCTGTCTCTACCAAAAATACAAAAAATAGCTGGGTGTGGTGGCGTCTGCCTGTAATCCCAACTACTCAGAGGCTGAGGCAAGGGAATCACTTGAACCCAGGAGGTGGAGGTTGCAATGAGCCGATACCATGCCACTGCACTCCAACCTGGCGACGGAGCAAGACTCCGTCTCAAGAAAAAAAAAAAAAGGAATTTTAAAATGTGTTTTCTTGGCTTCCTAGTAAATTTTTTCAGTACATCTTATCACTGACGTTTTGACTTTTAAAATTAGCTATCTAGGCCCAATGTACATCCTACTAATATTTGAGCTGAACTGGACTCAGAGCTGGGTAACAGAGAAGCACTGAGTGTGTGATATCTCTCATCCTCTGTTTCTTGGACAGCTGCTCAAGAATTTAGGACTGGTCTCCAACAGTTCCTTAATGCATAAGAATTTTTTTTCTTTTATAAGTAGAGAAATATAATTTTCTTTTACTAATTGCTAAAAGCAAAGGGTATAATCTCTATGACTTTGCTCATATTTGAAGTCTGTGTGGTGACACCTTGCAAGATTAATAATCTCTGAAATAATTAGCAAATTCACTATTTCCTTTTGTCTTTCTCTTGAGGTTAAAAAAAGGTTCAACCTGATGAAGTTTCTTATTCCAGTGTAGGAAGCTGTGTGCTTTATTTATTCATTTCATTGGAGTTCCGGATACATGTACAGAACGTGCAGGTTTGTTACAGAGCTACACGTGTGCCATGGTGGTTTGCTGCACTTACTGACCCCGTCCTCCTATTGCACCGGTGGTTCTCAGGTTTCGATTTGTTTCTCTTCAGCCAGGGAGCAGATTAAAACACACTCCTGTAGATCCAGGAGGTTTAGAGAAGGGTTCAGGTATCTATTTTTTTTTTTAATCAAATCCCCAGAAGATTATGATGTACCTTGTTTAAGAACCAGGGCATCATCTTACTGAATTACCTATGCCTTCCTCCTTGGTGAGGTAAGGAAGGGCAGGAGGACCTGGGCTGGCACACCAAGTGGGTTCTCCAGGGCTGGGCAGGTGGGTGATGATCATTTATGCCTCCAAGGGGCACTACACTACAGGAGAGGGCAGAACAGCAAGTCAAGTCTGTAGCTCAGGTTCATCAAACTGAAAAGAAACTGCCCAACATATTGTCAACATTAAAGAGCCACGACTGGAAAGCCAGGAATCCAACAGGAAGCTGAGAAGCAAGGGCAAAGCAAGGGCCAGGGCAATTGGGAAGATCAGCATTGTCTCTACTTGCAGATGGAGGCTAGAGCATGGGAGGAAAAGTTGCACCTTAAGCACCAGCATTGTCTAACAATTGGAACAGAGGCAATGAATCTGCAGTTTTGCCAGTGATATTCCATGAACGTCTGACTGAGAGACAAGTCTTTGGCCAGGAGAGGGGCGGTGTGAACATAACCACTAGATCTGCTGTTAGGCTGGCCAGGTCCGAAAGAGACGACTGTCACGTGGTGGCAAGACCTCGGAGCCTGAAAACAGAAGACCGAGATTGGAATCCTTACTCTGCCATCACCACTGTGTGCCCTGGGACAGATCAAAGTCATCTGGAAAAAGCAGTCTTCCTGAGATGCCATTTCCTCAAGTGTAGACGGGAATAATGCCTACTTCACAGGGTTGGTGTGAGAATGAGTGGAAAATGACTAGTACAAGGTTGGCATTTGGTCAATGTCATTAAGTTTGAGAGCAGAGTTTTTGTGCTTTTATTTTTTATATCTTCGTGATCCACCTAGCAGAGTGCTTTATACCTGGTGAGTACTCAAAAAAATCTGTCAAATGAACAGACTTCTAAAAGCAAAAAAAAAAAAAAAAATGTAGTCCAAGTGATGTGATCCATTGATAGATAAACAGAAGGCTTACCCTGTCTGAAATTTAACTCAGCCATGCTCAGTCATGGTGAGATTTTCAAAGCAAATGGAAAAGTAGTGGTGATGAGGGCATAAAGACTATTTAATGAAGAAATGAATAAATACATGAATGAATGATTGGAACTAAACTACTGTGTGGCTATTTGGGCACAAGATGCTAAATATCCACATGAAAAAATGGTGCCAAGTATTTGATATGTGCTGTTAAAAAGTAAATCAGGTATTTTAGTTACGTCCAAATGCATATCTGGATATCTGGGTTAAGTAAGCCAAATAACTGATAATTGACTGCATTTTTCACTTTTAATTGAGTCTCTTGGAGGGTCTGGCAGACTGAGCCACTCTTGAAAGACAATGGAGGGGAAATGCAAGGGAAAGCCATGCCCTTAGATGGCCTTGGATGCATGAGCCCAGGTTGCCAACAGAACTTCAAAGTCACAATAGCCATTGCAGATTCACAGAAAGGAATTATTTTTCAATTTCATCATAATAAAATATAATTTGAAGTTTTCCAAGACCTTTATCTCACAGTTTTTAATTAATGAGAATTGCATTATCTCTTAGGTTAAGTATATAATCTTCTCTGAGCTATAAAGTCCAGCTGGCAGCCAATTATGTTTGAATCTGTTCAATTTAATTTCCTAATAAAATATCTGATCAATGAATATTTGTATTGTATATGCTCTGTACTAACACATGGTGACAGAAATGCCTAGTCAGAGGTGGGCGTATGTTTATGTACATCAAACTGATAAATTTATAATCTATCAGTTTTTAATCTTTTGAATTTGAAGCAAATTCCCTTGTTCTGCTTAGGTTTCTACTATTCAAATTTATATCCAGCTTTTAGTAGCTAAATGTAAGTTAGCTACCTACCACTAAGCATTTCACATGCAGATTTTATGGAGCTGCACTAAACTGAGCATTGCAAATCTGTGGTTTGCCAATTTCCCAATTTTCTTAATATAGTAACTGCAGAATTGTAAAATAAAAGGCAAGAATTTCTCACTCACCTCAATCCATCGATTGGATGCAGCAATTCAATAAGTGCAAGAGTTCTACAAGCTTCTCGCCTCAGTCTTAATATTTGTCCCCACACTATACTATTTGTATGCAATGTTTTTCTCTAACCCCAGGAAGGGAGGATTAAGTAAATAATGAATAAGCATGTCTCATTGAAGTGATTTTGACATTTCATCTAAGTTTACACGTTAATTAAGATAAGATTGTTTTAGTCCCCCAAAAGGGTTTTCTGTTTTCCTTTGAGCAAGTAGGCTGAAATATAGTATAAAAGTGTATGAACATTCTGTTAAATGCACAGATTTAACCCTGCTGTTTTGCTCCTAATCATTATTAATTGCCTCCAGTGGTGGACATTAATTTCCCTATTGCAGCAACATGCATCTTGAGCTTGGGCATATCCTAATACATCAAATAGGACAGGTGATATAATTCAGCCGGTCACAGCTGGAAAGGAGACAGCCACCCACATGCAGGCAGTCTGTCAACCTTAGTTACACTGCAGACACCACCACAGCCTCTGAAACAACATTGTACATTTATCTCTGGGGATAACTTTACAAGAAGTATGGCTGCTTGGTTCATCCTATTTAATCTGTTATTGTCTTAGTAGTGACAAGAACGAAACAGTTGAAACTCAAAATTCTGAATTTGTTTGAAGCCATTGAAGAGGGGCAAAGTGGAGACATATGGATGGGCTCGTGCTGCAGATAAACTGATAAGTACTGGGTTCAGAGTGGATTATATTTTAAGATAGATGTCACTGAAAGATTTAGAGAAAGCAGTTGATGATGTTTGCTGTGATGTAACTTCAGGGTCCTTCCTTGTTCTCTGGGTGTTTAGGTAGATCCTTGACAAGTTGCCCAGAGTATCTCATGTTTACATATAGCTCTGGCTCTTGGGAACAGTTATTAGCTTTGTTATTCTTGTAAATTAGGGCAGTGCTCCTTACTAGTGATATGGAAAACAGAGATAGGATGGCCATTAGCATCCTTAATTGCATAGTTGTGAAAAGTGAGATGGTGATAGGGTTGTGTCAGGTTAGGAGTCAACCTCAAAGCTATGAATTGAATTTAATTCCTTCATGTTGGCCTCTGGGCTTGGCTCTCCCTTGCAGAGGTATTTCTACTTCCTCTATAGGACTGGTTCTAGGTTAGGAAAACTCGTATCAAAACCACAGTGAGATATCACCTCACACCCATGAGGATGACTATGACCCAAAAACCAGAAAATTACTAGTCTTGGCAAGGATGTGGGGAAACTGGAACCCATGAGCACCATTGGTGGGAATGTAAAATGGCATAGCTACTGTGGGAAACAGTAGGGTAGTTGCTCAAAAATTAAAAATTAAAATTACTATAAATCCATTTACAATTCTATAGTTTATATGATTCTGCTACCACATGATTCAGCAATTTCACTCCTGAATATGTATCCAAAAGAATTGAAAGCAGGGTCTCAAAGAGATATTTGTACATACATGTTCATACAGCACTCTTCACAGTAGCCAAAAGGTGGAAGCCCAAACCAAATTCACTGATGGATGAATGAATAAACAAAATGTGGTATATCCCTTTAATACGGTTTGGCTGTGTCCCAACTCAAATCTATTTTGAATTATAGCTCCCATAATTCTCATGTGTCTTGGGAGGGACCTTGTGGGAAGTAATTGAATGATGGGAGCAGGTCTTTCCCATGCTGGTCTCATGATAGTAAAGAAGTCTCACAAGATCTGATGGTTTTATAAAGGGGAGATGCCATGCACACACTCTTGTCTGCCACCATGTAAGACATGACTTTGCTCCTCATTTGCCTTTTGCCACGATTGTGAGGCCTCTGGAACTGTGTGTCCATTAAGCCTTCCTTTATAAATCACACAGTCTTGGGTATGTCTTTATTAGCAGCATAAGAATAGACTAATGTGCCATTCCATGGAATATATTCAGCCTTAAAAAGGAAGGAAATTCTGAGACAGGCTTCAACATGAATGAACCTTGAGGATATTATGCTACATGAAATAAGCCAGACAGGAAAGACAAATACAGTATGAGCCCACTTATAAGAAGTATCTAGAGCAATTGAACTCATTAAAAAAAGAAAGCAGAGTGGTGGTTTCCAGAAGCTAGGGGAATGGGACTAGGGAGTGTAATGGATACTATTCAGAGTTTTAGTTTTGCAAGATGATAGTTTTGGAGACTGGTTGCACGAGAATGTGAATATACAATGCTACTGAACTATATACACAGAAATGGCCAACATAGTACAGTTTATGTTTATTTTATCACAATTAAGCAAACATCAAAACCCCTCATTCTAGGGAGTGGCTGTGCTCATCTTCCCTGAGTGTTTCTGTGGCCTCCCTTGGCTGTTGGTCACCCTAACAAACAGAGTAATGTCACTGCCTCCCATACTTTGCCCATTGAGCAGGATCACCATTGTCTCTGTCAATCTAAAAGCAAAGAAAGCACTCTGTGCCTATTAATGCTGGTCTGTGCTTTTCCCAGGACTCAGAGACCCGGTATCCTCAGGTTACGTCACTGTCCAACCAAGTGACCCCACTCCCAGCTCATGGATCTCACCATGTGGCTTCTACAGGGCCTTCTCCCCACACCATGGGCCTCCTTCAGCTCTACACCCTGAGGAGTGCAGCTGAAAGGGCAGCACAGTTCTCAGACCCTCAACACAGGGCCACCCCCTACAGAGGACCTTCCATATGCCAGCAGAAGCCTGGCTGAGAAGTGCAGATCAGAAGATATACCCGTCGGTACAGAAAGATATTCAAAATATAAATGGTAAAAGCATATTACAAAACCACATATGTAATATGTAATTTCAACTTTTTAAAATACAGATTAATAGAAAAATCTAATGGATTATCTCATACAATGTTCACTGAATGGTACAATTATGAGTGACGTTTTCTTTTTTTTTTCCTCATGTACGTATATTTGTACTTTTTTGCTATAATGGTATATATTAAAATTCTGTTTAGAAGTTAGTTTGTCATAGTAACAACATTTTTAAAAATAGTCTAAAGCAGCCAGGCACAGTGACTCACACCTATAACCCCAGCACTCTGGGAGGCTGAGTTCGGCAGATCACTTATGGCCAGGAGTTTGAAACCAGCCTGGCCAAGATGGTGAAACCCCATCTCTACTAAAAATACAAAAAATTAGCTGGGCATGGTGGTGCATGCCTTAATCCCAGCTCCTAGGGAGGCTGAGACAGGAGAATTGCTTGAACCCAGGAAGTGGAGGTTGCAGTGTGCTGAGATCATGCTGCTGCACCCCAGCCTGGGCGACAGAGCAAGAGTCTGTCTCAAAGAAAAAAAAAAAATAAAATCATTTTTAAAAATCGCCTAGGCCGGGTGCGGTGGCTCAAGCCTGTAATCCCAGCGCTTTGGGAGGCCGAGGCGGGTAGATCACGAGGTCAAGAGATCGAGACCATCCTGGTCAACATGGTGAAACTCCATCTCTACTAAAAATATAAAACATTAGCTGGGCGTGGTGGCGCGTGCCTGTAATCCCAGCTACTCAGGAGGCTGAGGCAGGAGAATTGCTTGAACCCAGGAGGCGGAGGTTGCGATGAGCCGAGATCATGCCATTGCACTCCAGCCTGGGTAACAAGAGCGAAACTCTGTCTCAAAAAAAAAAAGAAAAAAAAATTTAAAAATCGCCTAAAGCCCATAGGTGTCTTGCCAGAGAACACAGAAAGAGGCAGTCAGAAAAACCCCGGGTGTTAGATCAGTTGCTCTCGCAGAGAGGCATTCAAGTGCTCCTCTCCTGCCTCACCTTCATGGACACAGGCAACAAACCAGGCAGAGACTGCTGGAACTTCTACACCAAAGTGTTCTTGGGATTCTCCTTACTACCTCCACTATCCAAATTCTGCCCATCCATTAGAAGACAGCTCAAATAAAACTCTCTCCTAGTGAGGTGCAATCCTTCATGGCATTTTCCTTCATGTCCCTTTTTGCAGTTATTATACCCTCCCTTGTACTGTAGCTCCATGTGGACTTGCCTTCTCTTATTAGATTATAAACTCATTGAGGGCAGGCTCCACGTTTGATGCATTTGTGTCTCCAGCACAGTGTCTCTGTCTCACAGCTAGCCCCAGTTGAATAGCTGCTGAATGAATGAATGAGTCAGTGAGTGAGTGAGTGAATGAATAAATGATTACTGAACTCCCCATGAGCAAAGCAACAAAGCAAATCAGGCAGGGCAAATTTTTTTCATCAGTTCTGGATTGGTTTGTATTTTATCGAAAACATCAATCCTTATATTCAGAACTTCTTTTTCAACATCCCAATTTTTATTCCTTGAGCTTAGTAAGAATTATAATAAGAACAAGTATAATGTTTGTAACTGTCATCTATCTCAGTTCAGATTTTAAATAATATGGATCTACTTTCACCTCGGGAAAGGCAGATTTTTATTACTTACATTTGCTTTAACATGGAGCTCAGACATTTTATACCAAGAGTGAAGCAAACTGCCACACAGTATCAGATTTTAATAAGACAAATCCCACACTTGCAGTGACCCCGCTTCCTTCATTGCTTTTATCTCCTGTGCTTTTCCAGAGGAGATTCTTGCAGGATCCAGGCCTTAGCATTGTTCTCTTCCAAGTCCTCCGCTGCAGCTGCATATCTCTCTCATTCTGCTTTCTCTCGGAAGAATCTTAGCTCCCCTGCAAAGCTGGCATCGCGTCCCTTTGTCAGCTTGAACTCAAACGGCTGGATTAGCTTCAGCACTAGACCCTCCCTGAAAGGTCTGCTGTCCTTTGCCTGCCTGCCAGGTCTGTTCAGCCTGTTTTCCACTACAGAGGAGGTGAGATTCACAGCCAGACAGGCAACGAAGGGCTTCAGATGGCAGATTAGACCACGTCCCGCCAGCGCTGCCTCAAATCTGGCTCTCAGGGATTGCTGTCAGGGACTGGGGTTGCTGTCAGGGACTCACGTGAGACATTTTTGTTATCTAGGAAGAAAGTGTGTTTGGGTTAAACTGCCAGTGCCATCGTGTCACTGAGTTCTCCGCTGAGCACCAGACAGGCATTCCCCATCAGTGATACCGGGGGCAGGCTGAGTTCAGCTGCCTCGCCACTCTGAGCAGCATGCTTTCTGCTAGCCATAGTGTTTACAGAGCATCTCAGGCAGCCACCAGGGCTGGAATCAACATTCTCCCTGAGCTTGCAAGGAACAAAGACTGCTACTAAAGATGCACTTGAAGGGAAAAGCATGACAAAATGTCCTGTGACTTCAGAGATGCCTTTTGCAGCATCATACAGTCATGCTCTTAATTAAAAGAGTTAAACTTGGAAACTAGACTGTGATGCAATATGTTGTTTCCATTCTTGGAAGTACATTCACGAGGAGCCAATAAATAATCCATGAATGCTAATCTTTTTAAGTCGTATCAAAGGCATGAAGTCAGCCTAGGTAATTGTAAATGCAACGGCTCAACCTCAACTCCATTAAAATGTAAAGGTGCGAACTGATTAGAGACACTCAACCGCTTTTGATAGAAGTCTTAAATTCAAAGGCCACATCATTTGTTTTTAGCAAATGGAGTAATTACAATAATATTTTCTTCATTTTTAAGGTCAGATCTCTTAAATCCTACATGCTTGTGCCCAATTTAACTACAGCCAGTATCATTTTCCTTGCATTCATTAATTAAATGTGTGTGTTGCTTAAAGGTAACATCCACTCTTCTTTTCTCCAAAGGAGAAATACATAAATATTCTGTCTAGCTACAGGGTTAGAGGGGAGAGTTATAATATTATTTCATTTCAGATATTATTAATAAAACTGAAATTAACCTTATTTCCCACTCTAGTAACTGTTCTTGCTGAGGAAAAGTAGCTTTTGTTTAAAGCAAAGGTGTTTTCCTGCTGCTATAGCTTGTCAAACGTATTGTGATTTTAATTTTAAAAAATTAAGAAAGGATTCACTTGATGATAAAGTTAATGCCCTTTAATATTCTTGTAGCATCACTGCCCAAAGTAAATTTTGTAAATATTTACCTCTTGTGGGAATTGTGGTATATATTGACCAATATATATAATTGACCAATATTTATGCTGACCGATATATATTGATCAATAAATATTTTTCTAGAACTTCGGTAAATATCTGAGAAGTTTCTTATAGGAAAAAAATACACAAGATTTTATTGTTTCAAGTGTACCTACAATTCTAAATGAGACCCAAAAAAAGGAACCAATCACTTCTTACTATAAATTAAAAGGTTCCCTTTGCCTCCTACCTCCTGGCTGTCAGGGAATTAAGCTCCGGATGTTGGTCACCATGCAGAAGTAAAGTGAGGATGCCAGAAGCAATCAATCCATTTGTTTAGGACAGGCAAGGCTGATTATAGCTGGACCCAGAACCCTTCAGATGCAGCACTCTTCTGTGCTGTGGAAATATTTAAATTTCCTGCAAACATGTAGCTGTCAGTCTACTTGAAGGATTCTACCAAAACCAAAGAATTAAGTGTGATTCAACAAAGCCACTAATACTGGCCAGAAATGAGCCACTGGCTCAACTTGGCCGGTCCTTGGGCAGGGTTCCAACCGGTGCCAATCAAGGGAGCATTTTCCAAAATACCTATCTGTAGAGATTCTGATTCCCGGGTCCAATGGGACCCCGATGTCTATCCTCTGGTGATTCTGGTATGCCACCCTAGGGTAGAAGCACTTATGCCTGGCAAGAGTGAGATTCTGTCTCAAAAAAAAAAAGCAAACAAGTTTTATTTAACACTTACTGGCCGGGCGCGGTGGCTCACTCCTGTAATCCCAGTACTTTGGGAGGCCAAGGCGGGTGGATCACGAGGTCAAGAGATCGAGACCATCCTGGTCAACATGGTGAAACCCTGTCTCTACTAAAAATACAAAAAATTAGCTGGGCATGGTGGCGCGTGCCTGTAATCCCAGCTACTCAGGAGGCTGAGGCAGGAGAATTGCCTCAACCCGGGAGGCGGAGGTTGCGGTGAGCCGAGATCGTGCCATTGCACTCCAGCCTGGGTAACAAGAGCGAAACTCCATCTCAAAAAAAAAAAAATAACAAAAAACACTTACTATATGTGTGCCAGGCATTGAAGTAACTTTTTAGCCTTCATAACAACCCTAAGAGGGAGATACTATTGTTATCCCCATTTCACAGATGGGGGAACTAAGGCACTGAGAGGTCAAGTGGTTTTTGAAAGCTTCCCATTGAGTCAAGGAGGAAGCAGCATTTGAACCCAGGCCCTAGTGTGGCTGCAGAGACCTGGCCTTGATATCTGGGAAGGAATGAACATAATTTACCCCATCTAACAGCTAAATAGGGATCTAATTGGGATTCAAACCAAGTTAGACTCCAAAGCCCAGGCCCTTTCCTTCACGGCACACCTGACCCATTAAGCAATTCAAAACCCACATTCAACCAAGGCGGCAAAGGGGAAATGGAGTAAAAGGTGTCCAGGGGCTCAGAGAAGCAACTTGGCAGTACTACAGAGAAGTAACAGTAAGCAGATTTTTCTCTTCACAGAACGTGACACTTGTATGAAAGGAGGTGCATTCAAAAAGATTTTTAGGTATCTTCTGCACTAAGCCAGACTAAGCTAAGCTTATACTGCATAGGAAAAGCTTATACTACACAGGAAAAGGACCATCAGCATAAATATGAAGTTATTCTATTGCTGGAGGGTTGGTAGGGAGGAATGAGAGCTTTTTGAAGTATCAGTTGCATAAAGGGGATTTTTTTTTCACATTTTCCCATACATCCCTTCTGTTATTGTTTGAGTCTTTTTAAATGATAGTGTATTTGAATATTATTTTTCTAATTCAAAAATAATTTTGAAAAACAGAGAAACTTCAGGTACTTAGGCAGAAATAAGAAAGTCCTAGTGACCCAGTGATACAAACACATATTTATAATCAGTGTTCTGAAAACAAGTAATTCCAATGTAACTGAACTTGACACCTATATGTGTGGGTGTGTGCATGCGTGTGTGTGCACAGGCACGTGTAGACATCTCACAGGAAAGAAGGCCAAGGTTGGATGCAGCAGGCTATCTAATTATTCCACATTTCATTGTAGGAGGAATCTCGCAGAAGCGTCATAGATTCCAGGAGGCAAATCTGCAAAACTTGGTAGCTACAGAAGAAATGATCCAGCATCAAGATGAGGCATTGCACCTTCAAAGCATGAGAGAAAACAGCCAAGAAAAAGCCAGCCAACAGTTAAGCGCCTGCTGCCTGTTACTGATTCTACTCAGGGCACCTCTCAATTCCACACCTTCAGTAACAGGGCCAGCCTCACAGGTCAAGGGATGGCGAAGATCTATTCTCACGTCGGTTTGCAAAACGGAACAAAGCAGAGTGACACATCTAGTTTGCCTGGAACAATCCCAGTTTGCCTCTTCTGAAGTCAGTCCTCGCCTGTCCTTTCCACCCTTCCTCTGTACTCCCTTTTCTGAGGATAAGACAACAGTCCTCTGGTCCCAGAAATTTCTCTCTCCCCACTGCCCTGTCCCAGGTAGATGAAGCATTACACGTAGCTCAAGCTTCAGATGAAATCCTGAATGAAGCGGAGAAGAGAAACTGGGGTCACCAGGGACCCCATAACAATGTTGGATAAGTTAAACTCTTAGAGTGGAATGAAGCTGGGTAGAATGAAGCTGAGCATGTGAAGAAGACACTTGACCCACTTTTTTTGAGATGGAGTCTTGCTCTGTCACTAGGCTGAAGCGCAGTGGCATGATCTCAACTCACTGCAACCTCCGCCTCCTGGATTCAAGCAATTCTCCTGCCTCAGCCTCCTGAGTAGCTGGGACTACAGGTGCATGCCACCATGCCCAGCTAATTTTTGTATTTTTAGTAGAGACAGGGTTTCACCATATTGGTCAGACTGGTCTCGAACTTCTAACCTCATGATCCTCCCACCTCAGCCTCCCAAAGTGCTGGGATGACAGGCATGAGCCACCACACCCAGCCTTGACCCACCTTTGACACCAACACATCATGAAAATAAGCAGCCATGAGCCTGGAGACAGAGAAAAGAAAGAGAAACCTACACACGTGTCCTTAGCTCACACACACAGAGGAACACACGGTTTTAGAATGATCAGGTGTTTAAAGAAAATAAAAGGAGAATGAACATTGCCCTGTTCTTTTCTGAGAGGCAGTCACTGGAGTGGGTAAGAACCCCAGCTCTGGATTCAGATGTGCCTGAGTTTGTAACCCAGCTCAGCTACTAACTACATCAACCTGTTTTATTAACCGTACAATGGGAATAATAAAAGCACCAGGCTCAAAGCGTTGTTGTGAGGTTTTAAAGATTAATGTGATGATGCAGATAAAGTAACCACGGTAATTATTCAATAAATGTTAGCGAGTGCTGCTATTATTGTAAATACACTCTGACAACATCATGATAAAGGTACATTGTGACCTTAAAAGAATACTTTACTGGAGCATTGTACATGCTGCATAAATGTTAATTGTTATTATTATTACGATTTTTAGTTCAGCCAGTGTAGCAATTTATCACTACAATGGCAAGAAATTGCCACTCTGGTTCTTGACAGTGGGTTTGCCACCTTCTGCTGACCTCCTGGTTTTCACTCCATGTGGGAGTAAGGGCGCCACTGAATGCCAGGGTTATGTAAAGTCTGAGATTCTTGGTGGACTTCTCCACAAACTCGATGTCTATTCGGGAAAGAAACCTCCAGAATTATCCTGGCCCAGCTTTGAACATCTTCCAGCAGGACTTGAGGAGAGCTTCCGATGTGAAATGAGAGGAGATGAAGGCAGTGGAGTCATTTACCACTGAGAAGGTTTCCCCATTAGACATTTCTAAAGCATCAAACTTGAGGGGGTGGGGCTTTCTGACGGCATAATTCTGTTTGTTTCCTAGTTTGATGGCACGAACAACAACAGTCTCATACTGAAACAGGAAGCCTCCAAAATTAGATGGCGGCTGGAAATTTGAAAGGGATTTTTCAAACTCCTGCTTCACCTGCCGGCTCCACTCAGCTGAGGGCAGCGCCACCCTGCAAGAAAATTGTAGCTCAATGTGCAGCAAGTTTTGCTTGGTGAGGGAAGGCTGCTGTCAATGGCACCGAATGTCAAGCAAGGAAGCAGACCAGATCCCTTTCTAGGCTTCATCGCCAGCTGCTTCTCCCTCGGCCTCCTTAGCCCCAAGCTACCTGGGTTCGAATCCCAGCTCTCCGCTCACCAGCTGTGTAACCTTGGCCAACAACCCCACCTCTGTCAGCTTCCTGGTCTGCAGCTGTCAGGGGAGAATAACAATGAGACTTGCATCAGACAGTTGTTGGGATTATATGAAATAAGGAATGCAAGGCTAGTATGTAGTACATAAGTTACATGGTAACTACTCCTGTCAGCTCCTTCTTTCCTTCCTCCTCTACTCCTTCTCCCTCTTCCTCCTCCTTAATTTTTTTTTTTTTTTTTTTTTTTTTGAGACAGAGTCTGGCTCTGTTGCCCAGGCTGGAGCGTAATGGTGCGATCTCAGCCCACTGCAGCCCTCACCTCCCAGTTTCAAGCGATTCTCCTGCCTCAGCCTCTCAAGTAGCTGGGATCACAGGCATGTGCCACCATGCTCAGCTAACTTTTGTATTTTTTGTAGAGATGAAGTTTTGCCATGTTGAGGGGGCTGGTCTCAAACTCCTAGGAGTTGAACTCCTGTCATCCCAGCACTTTGGGAGGTCTGTCTGCCTTGGCTTCCCAAAGTGTTGGGATTATAGGCATGAGCTGCTGCTCCTGGCCTCTCTTCTCACTATTAAGCAGATTGGCATTTCCTGAGCAACTGCTTCATGCCACAACGAAGCCAGGTGCTTCAGTCGTGTGGTCTTGATGAATCTTCACAACCCTGAAGAGCGGGCAGTGTCATCCCCACGCACGTGCAATGGAGCCGAGTTCCGGAGCTAAAGCCACTTGTGCCCAGACAATCGCAGAGTGTATAACTGGGCTTCCACGTTGGGCTCTCTGATTTCAAAGTCTTGCTCTTCCTACCACACCCGTCACGTGGAGGTATCACAAACAATGCCCTTCCCAAGGGGCTCAGGTTCTGCAGACTGTGGTCTTGGCTTGGCTGTGAGTCTTCTCACAAGAGCATGCAGCATGGCCGAGTCTGCTCTGGGCTTTGTGGTTCCTGCTCAAGCCATTTGTGGGGCAGGATGTGAGATGAGGGGCACTCATGTTGCCAGCCTGGCTTATCTGCTTTGCAGCCCTCCTGGCTCAGCTTACAGGTTCATGACTTGGCACAATTACAGTGACCACAATGAAGCCACTGGCTTTGCCCAGAAACTAGTCAGGCTAGAAGCCTGAGAGGAAACATGGGAGCTGCTTTATATTTCAAGGGCTAGAGATGAAGGGACCAGCCCCACCCCATCTTCCCACCTGCTTTTATCTTGTAAAAACAGCCCTCTCATTATTCTGTTGGACCTCCTGTTATTTCAAGAACCAAAAACTGAAAGAAAATGATTTTTTTCTCTCTTATACCTGGCCTGCTCTCTATTGCACATAGCAGTTCTAGGGACAGCTGTCCACCTGCTGTTTTTCACCTGTAGGGGTCAGTTGCTGGCTGGGCTACCTGGCAGCCATTCCCCCTTCTTGGTTCCTATGCCTGGATTTTCCCCTAGAACACCCCTTCCCCTCTCTTAACTCTTGGGCTTTGGGTGGGCACCCACCCAAAGCATGTCCTAAGTACCTCTGCATCCCCAGAAGCTAACACGTAGCCTGTCTAAAGGTTTATGGGATATGTGGATGCGTGGATGGAGAGACCACTGAGCTTAGAAAAAGCAGCTCATGGCCGGGCGCGGTGGCTCAAGCCTGTAATCCCAGCACTTTGGGAGGCCGAGGCGGGTGGATCACGAGGTCAAGAGATCGAGACCATCCTGGTCAACATGGTGAAACCCCGTCTCTACTAAAAATACAAAAAAAAATTAGCTGGGCATGGTGGCACGTGCCTGTAATCCCAGCTACTCAGGAGGCTGAGGCAGGAGAATTGCCTGCACCCAGGAGGCAGAGGTTGCGGTGAGCCGAGATCGTGCCATTGCACTCCAGCCTGGGTAACAAGAGTGAAACTCCGTCTCAAAAAAAAAGAAAAGAAAAAGCAGCTCATGCAACTGCCACAGCATCCTGCCCCATGAGAAACAGTAAATAACATTTATCCTGGTTCCTGCATAGGCTTAGTTCTATTTATCAATCACCAAATTCATAACGATTAATTTCATTGCTCATGCCTGTTCACCTCTTGAATGCTCAATAACGACAGGTGGACAGCTGCTCTTCCTCTGTGGACTACCTGCTTCCTGACGTCAGCCTCAGTGCTGTGGCAGAACTGGGCTAGACACTCACTCACCCCATTTCCCGTCTTTCTTGGGCACATGGCTGGACTATATTTCCCAGACTCCCTGGCTATTAGGTGTGGCCATATGACAGAATTCCAACCAAAGAAATATGGACAAAGGTGATAAACCATTTCCAAGTGAGAAATGGGATGTGAGAACTACCCACGTGGAAACCTCTGTGCTATCCCAAGCTGGAAGCGAAGGGCTCTGATGTTCCTAAGGGGAATGGAGACTCGAAATGGAGAGAGCCTGGGTCCCTGAGTTACCATGTAGAGAGAACTGTCAAATATCCATGCTGGACTGGGTTGCAAATGAGAAATATTTTCTACCCTTAAACTCAGTCGTGTGTGGAGCTGGCTTATATTAGCTTCTGAGAGCCAGTTGTTAAATTCTGAGGAATTTTGCAAGTCCATGGTTAAACACAGTCATTATCAAAGTTAAATTGTATAAACTTATAATTAAATGCATTACGTTTTAAGACATAATGAATATTCAAAACTCATCCCATCCAAATCATTTTATATAGTTAGCTATTACATATGGCGCTTGAGGTTATTTTCATGGAAATACTATGGAATGGGGGTATTGCAAACATTTCTTCCCAACTCTGCATTCAACAGTGTCATGCTGGTAGCTAGAAATCAACCACAGTGGCAGTATTTACACCATAGAAATTGGCAGACATAAACCAGACTTTTCCCTTCCATCCTCCGAAAAAAGGCCAAACATTTACCAGTAAACCATTCTAAGACTTACTTGGTATGGAGTAAATACTCTCCTAAAGTACTGACTTTCTGCCTTAGGAAAAGAGAGCATAATAGATAAAATGCATCCTGGCTAAATGCAACTCAGCATAAAGGAAAAGCAGCTGGAGCACCCACAGCAGCAGTCCAGAGCCCTGGCAGATGAAGAATCACGCTGACGCTCAACATGCCGAGGCTGGACGTGACATTGCGTGTTTGAGATCCTTGCTAATTTTCAGAGCATGAGATTATTATGACAGAGGCACAGCGGTCATCATTGCCTGCTTTCACATGTATTGGGTGACAAGTATAAGTAAGAGAGAATGGAAATACAGATGCTGAGTTTCAATCTCAGCTCTTGCTTCAGAAAGCAAGAATGGAAACACTCTAAGTTCCTGCCCTAAATTCTTTGGGGAAGGGAATTTTTCATATTTTAACTCTCATGAAAAGCATGCATTTTGTTACCAGTCTCTAGAGAGGACCTATGCATAGCAGAGAAGCTGAGAAGGTGGGAAGCCCGTGGCCAAGGCAGGTCTCAGGCTGCAGGTGTGAGGACAGCAGGCTTTGGGCCAGAGCCTGATCAACAACGGTGCTTGGAATTCACCAGGTCTGCACATGGCAAAATGATCCAAATAATTATCCTTTGTGGAAGCCATAATATTTCACTTAGAGGAAGGCCGTCACATCCTTGGGCAGCTCGGCCCTCCTCCACAGGATATAAACTGCTGAAGTAGACCCCAGAGTGCAGGGCCATTTACGAAGACATCACGCAATTCACAGGACGTTTCAGTGCAGACACTGAATGAACTAATTCCGCTAATAGAGTATTTGATTTAATGGCACATTAAAGGGGAAAGGGGAGCGCTGAACACATCCTTCAGCACAGCAGCTGATGGGTTACTGTAGATATCATAAGCGAAGGAGCCAAATTCTCTCCTGCCTTCAGAACAAGCGACAGCCACCAGAGCAGAGGCGGGTCATTTTGCAAGTCAGTTTTAGTTCAGTAGCTTCGAGCAGAAATCATCGAGTTCATACAGCCCTTCTACACAAAGTTTACAGTGATTGGTTGTTAAGACTCTGACCTACAAGTCTCTTTTTCTTTTTGTTTAAAAAAAAAAAAAATGTTGCTAGATTATGCCAAAGTGGAGTAAATAGAAATAGGGTCGCTGGGTGGATCAGCACATTACTTTTCTGAGTCGTCTGTTTTCCGTCTTTTGCCCTTTGGTTTCTTCTACCATTTTTGAGCGCTTCCAACGTCCCAGTCTCTGGGCTAAGCTCTTCACAAGAATGTATATGTATTTACATGCATTTCATTGTTTCGCTGGGAAAAAGGTGCTATTCCCAGTCTGTTTTACAAAGAATCTGAGGTATGGAGGGGCAGAACTGAGATTTAAACTCAGATTTTTCTGCCACCAGAAGCTGGCTTCTTAATTAACTCTACAAAGTATGATTCTATCAGTGAGAAAATAGAAGATAGAATAGATTGTGCAAAGTTCTGGAGAATCTACAAAAAGCCTACTGTAGCTAGTGTGTACAATGCAAGCCAGAGGGAAATTGGGCAGATGGGGTGAGAGGTGAGCTGAGCTCATCAATTACCACCACCCCCAAAATAAGCCCAAGCATGGGATATTGAGGTAGGAGGATTGCTTAAGCCCAGGAGTTCAAGGCTGCAGTGAGATGTGATCACACCACTGCACTCCAACCTGGGCAAAAGAGCAAGATCCTGTCCCTAAAAAAATTTTTTTAGTCTCAAGCCAGAAATGATTTGTTTTGAGGACCAAACAAATACATGTGTGTATGTGTGTGTATATATCCCCAAAAATGTATATTCAGAACAAACCTTTTAATTTTTCAATTTCAAATTCAGTTCTTTGATTAAAAAAAAAAAGTGCTTGCCTAAAACTAGCCAATGGGAATTTTATAGTTTTTGTTTTTTGTTTTTTAAGATGGAGTCTCTGTCGCCCAGGCTGGAGTGTAATGGCGTAATCTCAGCTCACTATAACCTCCACCTCCAGGTTCAAGCAATTCTCCTGCCTCAGCATCCTGAGTAGCTGGGATTACAGGCACGTGCCATCATGCCCAGTTAATTTTTGTATTTTTAGTACAGACAAGCTTTCACCATATTGGTCAGGCTGGTCTTGAACTCCTGACCTTGTGATCCACCCACCTCGGCCTTCCAAAGTGCTGGGATTACAGGCATGAGCCACTGTGCCCAGCCAAGAATCTTTTTAAATAAAATTTTACCATCTATCTTTTCTCCCCCAGGATCCGAACCCTAATTGTGAACAGTGGCAAATATGAGTGCTTTTCGTTTGTTCAGTTTGTAACTGTCCACAGCCCCCTCTTATCCGTTGTTTCACTCGGCTGTCAGGATGTTTTCTCTGAAACTGAAATCTGATTTTGGCAACCCCTCCAAAGAGTTTTCCCATAAAACAGGAGCTCATTTTCTAGCAGGACTCACCAAACCCTTCACCATTTAGCCCAGCTCCCCTCTCTCGACATCTGCCCATTTTCCCTCTAGCTTGCACTGTACACGATGGCTACAAGAGTCTCCTTGTAGATTCTTCAGGACTTCTCCCCGTTCTTTGACTGGATAATCAGAATCCCTGCTTCATTTTTAAATCAGCTCAGTGGCTGCTCCTCCAGCCAGTCATTGGGGACTCCTTCTCCTTGCCCTATCTGGGTTGGAGGCTGCCTCTATCAGAAGCCTGAGCTTACTTCTATCACAACCGTGTTCCTTTTTGTCACCCTGGACCTTGAGGACAGGGACAATGTTCTATGCACCATGGTATCCTCAGTGCCTGGCATAGTGATTCAATGTTGACCACGTAACAGAATCACTCAGAAAGTCTGACTTAGTCAGAGGTAGGGTAGGGTTGAGAACCTCTGGCCTAATCAAGGTTTGCTGACCAACTGATTGAATGAATGAAAGAATGAATGAACATACTGAGGCACACAGCCTTGAGACCCTGGCCAGCCTCCACCACTCACTCTGCCCTGAAGTACTAAGAATTTGTTTAACAAGGCTTCTTGGTTATGCACTGGGTCAGGAGGCTGCAAATCTAGACCCAGAATGTTCATGGACTCCTGGTTGACTTTAAGACCACGAATGAACTTCCACTTGGCCCAATACACAAAACCAGAATGATGATTCCTCCCACAAGAAGAAACTTGAAAAATGCTTTCTGCAACGAGATGGCAGATGCTGTGAGGTTACCAATTCTGACTCAAAATGATTTCCCTTTTCTCCTTGATCAGTTCACAATCAAGTTCTCTGCCAGCCAAGAATACCAGAACCCTTGGTGGCAGGAAGGAGTGCCACCACTGCCTAAGAACCCCTGGCAATACCTTCCTGGGCTAAGGGACCATCATCCTATCATTCTGACACAGGCTGTGCCTCAGGCAGAAGCTTCCTCTTCCTTCCTGTCTGCCCCATCTCTGAGATCACAGTAGGAACAACCTCACCACCACAGCCAAGACTGGAATGCCGGTCATGGATCCATCCAACCTTGTCCTTCCATTGCTGAGAACTGCAAGCATGGAGAGAGAGACTGCTGGCTAAGCCTACACTCCTTTGTCCTCATTCTGAGAGGAAAAAAAAAGCCAGAAGTCCTAGAGAGCTTAGCTTGCAGAGCCCAATCTCACACACTATAAAATAGTTGGAGATCTCTTACATTTGAAAAATCACAGCTGCATGTTCTGCCTTCCAGCACCAGGAAGGAGAAATGAGACAAACAAGCTTTGAAAATAAATCTGACTCTCTTGCGGCTCCAGATAGCCGACAAGTGTTCGTCCATCTGCCGCAAGCGTTCACACTGTGAATTCATTGATTTGATAATACTCTAGCGTAATTGATCGAGGACAAGACTGGCTTCTTGACTTGCCTCCACATTTTCTGTCTGATATCTTCCCAGCATTGCTCCGTCTGCTTTAGGCATGGCAACAAAGAAGAAACCACTGATTTTTTTCAGGACTTTTCAGTGGGATGACTGAACATAACGCTATTGGTTTTCCCAGAACGGTTTACTTTTCAAGTTCCTGAATGGCAGCAACTGCTATTTGTATGCTTCTTTCCCCTGAAATATTTCTCCCAATCTTCACAATGCCATCTGCATCTTCTCCACCCTTCTTCCCTATTGTATTTATAGGAAGTGAAAATAAAAACTAGAGGTCCATTGGAGCCTAGCAGCCGCTATCGCCTGACACAGAGCAATGGTAAATGCAGAATTGTCAATGTGAGATATTAGCCCCAGGAATAATACTGATCTTCCTCCTCTAAGCAACTGCAACAACCCATCCGCCTCTCTGCAATTGTGACATTCAGATGTCACCACCGTTTCATTAAATGGGATCAAAACAGCTGTGAGGATTTCTGTCGTATTTCATAGCACAAAGTCATCATAACTTACTTCACAAAGCAGATCGAAGCTAGCAAGCACGCCTGAAATGGAAAAGCTGATTGCGAAACGATCAATGTGAAAGAAGGACAAACTGCCCAACAACATGGGGGCCGGTGGAGCTGGGTGACAGCTGGGAGCCCCTGATTCGCTCAAAACAACCCAGGAGCACATGTTCATGCAGTCACTTGCAATTGCGTATTAATCAAAGATACATCACAGGACAAGTTGAGTTTAGCAGCCATAAACAGGTACCTAGATGCTAAGATTCAGTTCAGCCTAAGAGAGATCACTATCTGACCACTTGTAGGGACAGAAGCTCAGGCAATGTAACACTTCCAGCCCTGTCTCCAATCTGCAATATGGCCCCCCGCTCTGACTCAGTGAAAAATCCCTCAAAACATGGTTTCTAAAACTTGGGAGGCAAGCCAGCTTCCTCAGCTGGACAGCATGACCAGAGCCATGTGGCTAAGGAGTTAAGCCACCGACTTTCAAGCGAGGCAGAAGCTGGGTCTGCATTCTGCCTGTGCCACCTCTTGTCTCTGTCACTGGGAGAACTACTAAACCTCTACTCCCCAGTTCACTCATCTGTAAAATGGGCTTCATAGGGTAGCAGACTTTATCAGTGCCCTGCCCTGCCCTTCAGCCTTACCACTTCCAGCTGCATTCTTTGCTTTAAGGCTTTCTCTGGGGGTCAGAGCCCACAGTGCCTGCTCACCTGGTAGGCTGGGTCCACTAGAGAATTAACGCTCCCAGGACCAGCTCTCAACCAATGAGGATGGGAATGGATGTATAAAAGTGCATCATATATAGGAACCTCAGCTCCCTTGCCCCTTGAGTGGGATAATTCTAAGACACAGGTTTTATGCCAACTCCTAGATTTCCCACAGCAGGCTCAAACTCCAGTTGGCCACAGTGGTAAGGTGCTTAACAACAAACCCTGTGTTAGCTGCCTCCCCTCTTAGTCTCAATTCCCCACTCACCCCTGGGAGTTCCTGAAATCATCTCACCCCACATCATATTTATGTAATGTGGCTGATCCGCGCTACATTCTGACAAAGTGAACCACTTGCCGTCCCCCAGGGCCACAGTCCCACTCCTCCAAGAACAGCACAGAGAATGTATCACAAACTCCATCTTTTTTCTTGACTGCTAGTATATAACTTGGACTATTTCCACAGGAAAAAAAGAATCCGTGAATAAATTTTCTTCTCTTACCCTTTTAAGAATTCAGGCATTCAAAAAATTAGCAACTATACACCAAGGGCTTAGATTGCCTTGGTAATGGTGCTACTTCAGAATTAGCAGTTATTAGTGGGAAGGTTGAAGTCTGGAGCTTGTTAGCACATTTAGTTGGAACAAAGGTGTTAATGAAAGTAGTGTTTGCATTTATTTCTCATCAAGGCTAAATGAAACTGGGTAGAAGAGTCAGATAAAGTTCATCTTCTGGTGGAAAAACAATTCAGTTCACAGACTCTCTTAATCGAGAGACAGTCACGTAGGGACAGCAGCCAGTATTGTCATTACTCTCCATTATTTGAATGCCGGCTTCAGGGTCAGGGCACCTATGCAAAGGAGTATCTGTGGCCTGGGCATCTCAGAGCCATTTATAGCTACACAATGCAGTCATGGCACTTGGCAGAGGCTACCAGTTTCTCGATGAGAGTACCAGCATTTACTCCCTGTGGGGAGCCAATTCCTCTCTGAGGGTCTATAATCTTTGTGAACTCTGGTGATTCTGAAGTGTGTCTCAGGGTGACTCTTGTTTCCCTTTTCCCCACTTTCTAATCTGTTCAAAGTCAGACCCGTTTCAATGCTGATGGGCCAGCACTATCCTTGGGGAGTACTCATGATCCCTTTTCTGTTCATTTAAGGGATTTAGGAATGCTTGGTAGACAGCCGCTTATTAGAACCAATGAGGCCCGTATAAAGCTTAAGAGATGCTGATGAACCTGCTGTGGGCTGTCAGAGGATTTCTTCCTCTTCTGTCTTGGACAGTCCCATAACTTGTCCATAGAAAGGGCTGTTTCAGAAAATTGCATTCTTTATGGTGACAATTCAGTTTCACATGCAAGTCCTTGACAGTAAAAGGTATTTGAATTTAAAAGCATATTTTGATATAAAGTCTATGGAAACCCCTCTTCTCTCCCAGTTTATTTGGATACTCTTACCAAACGGAGACCTTGGGGCTGGCTGCTTCATGCCTATTTCGTTTTCCCATTCAATCCATTTTCACTGAAAAGGAGACATAAGCAGTGAAGCCAATAAAGTTTTATTGGATCCAATGCACTGCCACTAAAACAAATATATGTACACTCAGGCCAATACACTTTTATTAAAACAAATAGAATTTAATTCAAACCAGCATTCAATACGTTTTCTCAAAGCAATGAAATTAAGCTCTACCAGTATTTCTGCTCAATATGTTTTCCCAATCAAATCCATTTGAACAAAGTGAAATATATTTATCATAGATAACACATTTTTATTAAAAACAAATTCACTGAAACCAAGTTTCCCTTTGAACTGATAGATAGAAATTCTAACCAATTGCACAATTAGATCTTAGAAACGGATGTATTTTTACTTTAGCAAAAAGCATTTTGATTCCAGTCCATTTTAAAACACACTAATGAGTAATAAAGTTGCCCCAACAATGTCTTTAATGGAATATTATTTCCAAAGTATGTCCTTTGAGGTTGAAGCACAGTCTAGAAATTTTTTTTTTTTTTTTTTTTTTGAGACAGAGTTTCGCTCTTGTTACCCAGGCTGGAGTGCAATGGCGCGATCTCGGCTCACCACAACCTCCGCCTCCTGGGTTCAGGCAATTCTCCTGCCTCAGCCTCCCGAGTAGCTGGGATTACAGGCACGTGCCACCATGCCCAGCTAATTTTTTGTATTTTTAGTAGAGACGGGGTTTCACTATGTTGACCGGGATGGTCTCGATCTCTCGACCTTGTGATCCACCCGCCTCGGCCTCCCAAAGTGCTGGGATTACAGGCTTGAGCCACCGTGCCCGGCCGAAAATTTTTTTTAATGTAGGGAAAAAGAATAGTGCTGGAATAGGATTACAATAACTTCAGATATTTAACGATTAAATATTTATCCTACCTATGTGTACTTAAAAGTGTTGTTGGAGGTGCAAAAATGCATAAAGACAGGCTTGGGGGTATTTTTTAGTTGTATCTGCTGCCACACCACATTAGTCAGAAAAAACTGTCCTTGTCATTGATGAAAAATACTCTCTCTTCTTATCTGTCTGAGGTTAACTAGGGATTGCTATGCACAGAGAATTTGATGGTATGGGAGGTCATTTATTTGTGCGGCTCTTTAGAGGAACTTTCGGTTTTGGTGCCTAGATCGCAAATCATATTCAAGTCTTCTGAAGAACCATGGAGAAGGAGAACAACTTACAAATGACACGCACCTCTTGGGAAGTAACAAACTCACTAAAAATAAGAGTATCCAAATATGTCCCACCTCTCTGCAGAGCCACTGATGCTCCTGACATAAGGCAGACTCCCAGGTAGAAAAGTACCTCTGGAGAAATTGGAGCCTCCCCACAAGGAATATGAGGGCTCCAATCAGTGACCACTAGGAACCCCTCCCTGCTGCCTCCATGGTGGCCCCACACTCTGTCTTTTCTGCTCCCATCCTAAGGATCTTAGGATAGAAATCTTCTGCCCTCAGCCGGGCACGGTGGCTCACGCCTGTAATCCCAGCACTTTGGGAGGCCAAGGTGGGTGGATCACGAGGTCAAGAGATTGAGACCATCCTGGTCAACGTGGTGAAACCCCATCTCTACTAAAAATACAAAAAATTAGCTGGGCATGGTGGCGCGTGCCTGTAATCCTAGCTACTCAGGAGGCTGAGGCAGGAGAATTGCCTGAACCCAGGAGGCGGAGGTTGTGGTGAGCCGAGATCGCGCCATTGCACTCCAGCCTGGGTAACAAGAGCGAAACTCCGTCTCAAAAAAAAAAAAAAAAAAAATTTCTGCCCTCACTAAGCAGCCCAGAGAATGCTCCTTAACCCAAGACTGTGGGTTCTCAGTAATGCTTCCTCCTTCCTGTCTGGAAAAGTGCAAAAAATATAGATATGCCCACAAATTCACTGGGCAAATAATGTATTGACCTCCGGGGGATCCTGGCCTTGAATGGACTAGACCTGCCTTCTCTGAAACACAACTGGTAATGGAGGGTACCCTTAGAACAGTCAGCACCAGAGGTTCGTCACAGAATAGTTTAAAAGGATGAAATGTTAGAAACCCAAATATCTAGCACCCAGGGGATTGGTTAAACATACTGTAATAATATCTTCCTGATGTATTCTACAGTATTAATATCAATACACTATCATAAGCCTTCAGTAACATTGTAGAGGTATTAAATTGAATGGGAAATATTCATAGTATATTATTGAAAGAAAAATGTTCAAAAGATATAGCAATTTCTTTTCTTTGCAAAATAGATATGCATACCTATGCATAAACAAAAACATGGGGTGATGACACTAAAATGTTAATAGTGGTAAATGAGTGATAGATTATAGATTTCTCTCTCTCTCTCTCTCTCCCCCTCTCTTAAGCTGTATTTTACAAATTTCCTGCAATGAACATGTATTACTTTTGATATAAGCAAAAAATATTTTTAAAGTGGTCATTTTTAAAGACGAATTTAAAAGGTAGTGAGCAAATGTTGGGCCAGCTTCTGTAATCTTAATTCTGTAACCTTAATTCTTCTGTAATCGTGATTCTGGTGTCTTTCAGAGAGGGTCAGTTCTTTGTTCCAGGTCTTGTTCTTTGTTCTTTTGCAAAACTCTATCTGAAGGCTTTCATCAAACTGGTCATTCAACATACACTTAAACAAGAACCCAGGTAATAAATTCTGCCTTGAGTTTGTTCCAGGAAGCGGTATGGCTCAACACAAAGGATATGCATGCTTTATGTTGTCAGATGACATAAACTGTGTTGCCCCAGATTCTCCCTTTTGCCTTAGCTCAAAGCCATACATGGCTGTTTTAATCATCTCATCTCAGATGCCTAGCAACATCTGATTCCTCTGCTCCTTTTCAGTCATTTCAAGTCTGCTTTCTTACACTATCATTCTGGTGTTTTTATTGCATTGTCTTATAAAAGAGATCCAGATATATTTTCGAAATAGATTTGAATTACAAAAACATCCTATAGAAGCAAATCCTAAACAAATATAAATATCTGATCATGATTATGCAAAGAAAGCTCCTGCTTCCTCCTCTGTGTCTACAGAGACCCTCAGGAGTAACTCCAGGGAGGATGAAAGCTGGAGAGTCATCCCATCCCTTGCTCAGGTGCGAAATCCCCTGCCCTCTGCCTGGCACTGATAGGGACGGATCAGTTTCTCTGCCTGGAGGGGCAGCCTCCTGTGGCCTGGATGCATTGGAGCCTGAACACAGGAACAGAAGGTATCCTCCCTCCTTCATTAGCAGTCTCCATGGGCCGTTCTGGGGAGGATTTGCTCTTCTGGACTTCTTCATGCACAAGACTCCTAGTAATGGCTTCAGCCCCTCTAGTTAGTTCACTGGGTCCTTATTCCCTGTTTTCCTGTGCCCAGCTGTGAGGTTGGAGAATGGAGAGGAGAAGGAAAAAGGGGACAGGGATGGTATGGTATTTGGTAGTAGAGAAAGAAAGATACAGACAGACAGAGAAACAAAACAGATACATTCAGACATGAAACATGTTTAATTAAACTGACTTTATCCAGTTGCAGTTGAAACCAGAGTGGAAATAATTCCTGTTTCTTTTATTGTTTTAGGTGAAAATGGTAGAAATAAATGGAACTGCCAAAGTTGTAAACCTTCCCATCTTCATTATAAATAAAGAATTAAGAAGTGAAAAGTAGTAAACAGAAAGACAGAGGTTCCAAGACTTCTTTTTCTTCCTCCAAGGCAACGTCACCATGGAGCTTAGCATTGAGACACCCTGCTTTCTGTCCTGACAGTCACTTCATTTTCTCCTCCCTTGGAAAGGGTGGCCCAGAGCACCCTCAATCCACTCCAAAGCCAGGCCTCTCCCAGCCTGAACTTCTTCATAAACCAGTTAACCTCCCTCACTCACCTTCAAAGCATCCCACTCAGCAATTCTTTCTAGTCCTGGGGAAAATGCCTTCTCCAGAAGCTGTCCATGCCTTTGCCAATCTAGCCCCCTTAATGACCCTTTGAGGCAAACATCTTATCCCCACTTCACAGAGGTGGAAACTAAGCTTCATAGAAGTTGAGTAACACAGGTCACACAGCTCCAGCTAAGCAACAAAGCTAAGGTTCAGGCCACTCCGCTGACTCCAGTGTGGTGTGCCACCCTGTTTCTCACTGCTTTCCTGTGGAATCTCAAGGATTGTCTGGCTCAGTGTGCACCTGGGGAAGAACAGGAAACTGAGGCCTGGAGAGGTGAAGTGGCTTTCCCAAGACCACTCCAACTATGCCACCTATCCTTGGCCTGTTTCCACTTGACCATGCAGCGTGGCTCCTTATATTCAAATGTTTTAGCTAATATGTTCAGATCCTAAAAACCTGCCCCTAAAATTACTGCAAGCATTTTCCAAGAGAAAGCGCCTGAGTTTCAGTCTCTTTGCACATCCTTTTTAAAAACCAGAAGTCTCTGATTTAGCTGTGATTATGTGTCATCTCCTGTCATTCCCTGTCTCTGCCCTCAGATGGGGGTGCTAATGTGTGACAACATGGCTCTAAAATGGACCAGCAGGAAGGGGAAAAGGGTTGGAAAAGACAGAGAATCAGCTCTTTCCCTTGCTCGCTCTCGCTCTCAAACACTCCCTCTTTCTCTTCCTTTCCACCCCATTGTCCTCCCGGGGTCTCTCTGTTGGGCTCACAAAGTGACCAAAGCCAAATGCTGGTCTGTGACAGAAAGAGGAGGCAGACACATCGGGGAACTGAGAAGTACTCTGAAGCGCCCCACTCACCATGCTGTGAGGAGAAAGTTGGCCACATCCCTGGCAACTGCTGCTTCTCTTAGACTGGGAAAGGGACACTTGCTTGTTTCTATCAGACTCATGGACACTACCAAGAAAAGAGGCCAGTCTGAGGCATTTAGTGTTTGTTGAAACACAGAGGTTTAACTGGTGATTGAGGTACATAGGCTGATATAAAGAACATGGACTTGAGAATCTGATGGGTTTTGTTCAAAGTTAGGACTAAGCTACTGACTAACCACCCTGCTAATTGTCTTCGGGAAGTTATTTAACCTCTCTGAACCTCAGCTTATGCATAAAATAGGACACTAGCACACAGTGGGCTACACTAACACACAGTGGGCTATCTATCCATATACATATTTGTTGAATTGAAATGGGAGTATTCAAAATCATTTGGGTTGCTGGCTTAAAGGAAGCAGAATAATTCAACACCTGTCCATCTGGAATCTAATTGTCCAGTTTGGAGTTTTAAACATAACAAAGATCCTAGTGAGCTAATATTATTGGGATAATCCTAAAATGTATTAGGAGGTCTGCAAGCTGCACAATGATTGTATACTGGAGGAAATGCACAATGCACACAGACCTTCCTAAGGGTAAAAGACTGATATGAATTTGCAGCACTACTTAATTATGAATCACTGTTGCATGACCACACACACACAAACATACAAACACAGAACTCACACTATAAGAAAGGAGGGGTAAATCATGACATTTGACCAAAATGAGCTCTTGTAGAGCTCAGCAATGAGGCTAAGTTTCCTCCCTAATATCTTGACAGGCTAGAGTATACACAGGCTTTTAAGTCATGTACTTATGATCCAAACACTAGCAGACATTTAACTGGAGTCCAGAAGCATTTTGTCAAGAAGGAAAAGGACTAACCAAAGACAAAGAAAAGGGGTGTTTCCCAGCTGGTTTTCCACATCACAACTTCAACAAAACCATGCCTGTCATTGTCTTGTCCCTGATGGCTCTGCCAGCAGAGTGAATGAATTGGAGCAGATTTAGATTTTAAAGTATCATTTGGGCAAATTACATGGCTGGACATTGTATTCCAGCCACTGAGAATGTTCTTTTCCTGTTGGAAGCTACAAGAGCCCACTGCCACGGTGAAATGTCAGGAGCCTCTTAACATTTTTCCTGATTTCTTGAAGAGTGAACATTAGACGTATTAAGAACAACGGCCCAATCATTAAGCCCTGTGTGGTTCTCCTAGGAGCCAGCTCTATCGCTTTAATCAGATTACGGACAACTCATTCTCATCCCAGCCATTTATCTTCTTTGTTTACACACATACCAAGTGGCATTCTTCTTAGCATCAAAAAATAGTAATAGAAATTGAGAACAACAAAAGACCTTTCATTATTTACATTGTTAAGTAACGTCTACTTGCCTTCATTAGTTTCTAAACAACGAAGTACACTGGTTCTGATTAAACCTGGCATGTGTTAATTATATCCGAGGTCTGGGATTGTTTTGTCTACAATAAAGGATTGCTGAAAGCTGAAATTTGAGGCGCCCAGGCCCAGGAAGTCACCTGTCTCTATGTGTTTCCTCAGTGAAACTTTCCAGCCTGAGGATGGCAGAAGCGGATGTGAGCTTGTCACAGAAAGCTTCATGCTTTTTGGGTTTTGTTTGGTTTTTAAGCCCTCGGTTTTATCGCCCATTTTATGGGCTGGAGTTAAAACGCAGTACAATGCAGCTTGCTCTCTTACTGCTCAGCACTAACAGCCATGATGAGCCATAATTAGAAGTAAAACCACCACATAAATAACATGGTAGAAAAAGTGTCACCATGAGAAGCCAGACTTTGGCAATGGGAAACTTCAGCTGGTCCTGAGTATCCATCATACTTAAGGGACACCTCGTATTTTAGCCCATATTTGTCTTACTAAAGCCAAAATGGGAGCCAGTTAGACTTTCAAAGAAGCTTTTGAAAATAGAGAATGTAGGCTTAAACAGACTGTCTGCTGCTAAGTGTGATGCAGAAACCTGTCGCCTGGGGGTCACGACAGCTGGATGGGCTGGGAGGAAGAGCCTGGGATCCCACACGTGAGGAAGGGAGGAGAAACGGGAGAGGAAGAGGAGGCTTGGACTCCCCGCAATGGCAAGGTCTAGACATATTGCACTGCAGAGCCCAAGCGTCTGCACACCACTGAGCATAGCAGCTTAGATTGACACCAGGGAGCATGTGAGGATGCCTTGCAGATTTTGCTTTCTGACCTGCACTCAGTGATGAAGTGGGAGCAGGTAGATTAGCATTTTATTTCATTATTTTATTTATTTATTTATTTATTTATTTGACAGAGTCTCATTGTGTTGCCCAGGCTGGAGTGCAGTGACATCATCTTGGCTCACTGCAACCTCTACCGCCCAGGCTCAAGCGATTCTCCTGCCTCAGCCTCCCCAGTAGCTGGGATTCCAGGTGCCTGCCACCACACCTGGCTAATTTTTGTATTTTTAGTAGAGATGGGGTTTCACCATCTTGGCCAGGTTGGTCTTGAACTCCTGACTTCGTGACCTACCTGCCTCAGCCTCCCAAAGTGCTAAGATTACAGGAGTGAGCCACCGTGCCCAGCCTAGACTAGCATTTTTGAGCACCTACTATCTCCTTGCCATTGTACTTCAATTTTAATTCTCGTAAGAGTCTTAGGATGCCAAGGAAAAGGAAGAGAAAATAAATTGTGTTCTGTGCCTGAAAATGGCCTTGAAGAAACAAGAACCAACAACTGGAGCAGAGTGGGCCTGCCCATCTGCAAAGAGGCAACAAGTAGGAGTTAGCACAAGGCACATCACATGGATGCCATAGAACTACCACAGCAATTTCTTTCTTTCCTGAGTCAGCCACTATTGTACAGGGGATTAGAAAACAAACTCAAAAGAATAAACTTTGTAGTCCACTGTTTTTCAAAGCATACACAATTTTTAAAACTGATTTAAGTATATTCACTTGCTTTCTACAGTAAGTCATATGTATATTTCTACTTATCAGCCAGAATAGTAAAGGTCTGATCTTCACATGGAAGGAAAGGGGGCATTATTTGGATATTCTGGAAGTCCACACATGTTCTTTAGAGGATGATTTGCTTTCTCCTTTTCTCCTTTGCTTTGCAAAATCACACAACTAAACAAAAACAAAAACCAAACCAAACCAAAATTATTGAAAACCCCTGTGTTGAGGAGTTTTGTTTTGTTTTGACTGTGTCTGGTACTACGCAGTATGTTTAGTGAAATGGCTTTAAACTTAACCAGGAAATACAGCTCCATTTCACATGTGGATTTTGTCTGCATTTACATCTCTGCAGGCCTCACATGCCGTGACACTAGACATTTTTTTAATTAAGATATGAAGTGCTCTTTTTTGTGGACCTGCTGTATTCTAACAAATTTACTATGCGTCTCAGAAAACACATAGCTTTGCCAAAGTTGGTGAGTAGCCCAGCATGGTTTATCTCCAGCCCACAGCTCTTTCCCTGAATTCAACACTGCAGGCACAATTTAATGCAAACCCAATTTATGACTTAATGCTCTAGGGACCGTAGTGGGAGATTGTTACATTATTCTTTTCTAATCCTATTTGTGTTTTAATTTGCTAAGTCTGTAATGAGGTGCATGCCTTGAATATTCAAGATCTTTCACATTGCTTTTGACTTTGTTTAATATAATAGATTTTATAGTTTGCATTAAATACCCAGGTGCTTCGGTCAGTATTATCTCTTTATTTTCTCAACTAGAGTGAATAAAATTACGTGATGAAAGTAACTGTGTACATGTTTCCTTGTTTATCGTAATGGTTTATTTCCTATTATAATTCTTGATTCAAATTACATCTAGTTCTCCAAAAGTCAATTCTCCATGGGCTTGCTCTTCCCCTTTCCAAACAATTGTTAGCTTCTGAAGAGAATGGCGTCTTGGCTGACAACTGATTAGCTGAAAAATAACAAGTTTTCTAGTCTCATTTATGATACTTTAATTGCACAGAAAGGGGGAAATTGAGGAAGGTAGGAAGGAAGGGAGGGAGAACTGGAGGGACGGAGGGGAAAGGAATGGAAGGGAAGGTGCTCTGTCACTATATGTTGCTATTTGATTTCTTGTGTTGGGCTGAAATGTACCATCCCTAATCAGAGCTGCTACATCACCCAACTCCACAGTGTGTCATTTGGTGTCCATAACTGTGTTATAGCCAATTATAGCTAAATCCTCTGTTCTGTATGCACAATCAAAGGGCGTCTGGAATGCATTTTGCTATTTTCTGAATCCTATTATTGTAGTCATGTTTATTACATTCAGAAGATGGCTTTCTGAAATTACATTGGAATTGTGTGACCCACCTGCCATTTACAAACAAAATGATCTAAACATTTCTTAACAAGAAGAAAGTTCATTTAGCTCTTTCCTGGTAATTTTTCTCATGTTATTTTCGTTCATAACTATATCTTCAAGACTCATTGCACAAGCCCCTAAATATCTGTTGAAATATCTAAGCTCTCCAGTTAAAGTTTAATAACCTAGCAGGCCAAAACGGGTTGCTAACCCGTTTTTGACTCCTGTGGTGAATGCTGGCTATAATTTTCATTATTAATTTTTTTTCAAACTATGAAAAAAGGGATTGTAAAATGGATCCCAAATTATAGCCCTGAAATAATTAGTTTAGGTTGCCTGTAAAAAGAAAAAATTTTCAAGTTCTGTCCTTAAATTTGGAGGATGGGGCATTTTAAGAGGAAAGTAAGTGGTGTTAGAAAGACACATGATACCTATTTGAAAACATAGCATCTCATCATTAATTATTAAGGGAGAAGTGAAAGTGTTTCCAAACCAAATGCTTTCTGTTTCCCTTCCACGGAAGTTTACTCTTCTTATATTTTCCCCCCAAGCTTACTTTATTACTGGTATTTGCCTCACAGAGCCAGGGGATATTACTACCTTTTTATTTGCTATTTTTACAGGACCCAACAAAGTGCTTTTAAAATATATAACCACTTAATTCAAGTCAAGCTTCTTCAATACTCCTTTCATTCAAGCCCTTTCTAATTTGTTTTCCTCCAGCCAGGAGCCTGGAGAAGACACTGTGATTTATGTTTTCATTTATTTACTTTATTTGGGCTTTTCATTTAAGAAAAGAAATTCCGCACAACCCCCGCCACCCTCCATTCTCCTTCATCTCACTCCACCCCTGCCCCCACTTCTGTATTTGGACTATTAAGACTCTCAAGCCAGACTTCAGAGTTTCAAACTCATGTGTTGAGCGCTTTGACCACAGCCTGGATGAGGCTTGGTCTGGGCTTCTTACACCACTCCAAGTGGTATCAAGCCAGTGCTTTAGATTTAAATCTTCTTGAGGGCAGCAGCTTTATCTTTGTCATCCTTTATCACTTCACACCCTGCTCAGTAAAGAGCTCCCAGTACAGAGACTCGGAGGAATTCAGCCTTTTCCCAAAGATGAAAGATGCTATGCCGTGGAGTTTAAATTTCCACAAAGAGTTGATTAAAGGTATGTGTTCAGCAACAGATTGGATCTGTTTTCCTGCACATATCAAGGTACTGTTTTTGTTTGGGAGCTGGGGGAAAGGAGATGAAGGAAATGTATGACACATAGGAGCTTGAGTTTGGGAGTCCAGCAGCCATGGGCAGAGTCTTGGTTCTGCTACCTCACTCTCAAGTAAAAACTGCTAGCAATGGAGCTTAGGAGTGACTATGCATGAGTTACTCCTGCTCCCTACATGGATTCACCCATCCACTCATTCTGTCAGCAAATAGTTAGTAGGCACCAAACTATATGCCAGGCACTGAGTGGGTAGCAGGTATTGACATAGACATGATTCCTGTCCATGCTGACCTAGTGGGGTAAACAGTCAAACATTTGCAATAAAGCATGACAGGCATGAGAACAGGGGAGGCCAGGGAAGCCTTCCCCCAAAAAAGTCATATATAAGAGACATGAGATCAGTTTCCTCAAGTATAGTATAGGGGTTAATATAACGCCTGCCTCATAGAGTCCATATGAGAATAAGTATGTTAATGCATGACTGGGGCTTTCCATTGCTACCCTCATAAAGTAAGAAACTCAGGGAAAAAAAATCAGTAAAGCAATTATTGTCTTTATTGCTAAGTACCATCCCGGGATTCCTAAAGAAATTAATATTAGAGAATCATGATATTTTACCTGCAAGAATATGCAAGCTTTACACTGTAGTTCTAATTCCTTTTTTATAGAGAGAACTAAACAATAATACTGTCTACAGAACATTAAAGTAAATTTGAAGATAAATGAGCTAAAGTTAATAGGCACTCTCAAATAAAAACTGCTAGCAATGGAGCTTAGGAGTAACTACTACTCTAAGGCAGAAATGGATCAAACAACTCAATTCTACCCGCTTCGAAAGAGGACTCATCTTCCCATTGAGTCCTGGACATCCCCAGCAGAAAAATTATTCCCCAAAGCATTCTTACCAGTTTATTAAAGGTAATAAAACTTACTTTCATTTAAACATAGCCAAGAAGCATTTTAAATGAAAATTTATATATTGGGAATCATATTTGCTCATTGTAACTTAAGAAATGCATTCCCACAGAAACAAACCTTGGCTCCACCTATAATGAAACAAGAGAGACCAAGGTTCATTCCCGGAAGGGCAATGCCTTGGTGGAAAAAGAGCGGATAATGGAATTCTCCAACTTAACTTCTGAAAATAATAAGATAATCAAGTGTTAATGTTCATAATCTTTGAATAACTTGGACAAATATCACAAATAACTTGGGCGAAAGTATCTTAGCTGAGCTCTGGCAGAATTCTTCTTAGGGGAGAGAACTGCCTTCGTTTTGGCAAGTACTCAGACCATTTTGATGGTGTTTAGATGTGGTCCAAGATGGAGGTAAATTGCTCTGCATAAGAACGCTGGAGGAATTTTGAGGTTCTGGGACCAGGCTGAAAAGCAGATAAAGGAGAAGATAGTTTTGACAGACAGATGAGCAGCTAGTCAGTGGTTGGGAGACATTTAGAAAGAAAGCTGACATAGAGGTTTACATAAGCATGGGTATGTTAGAAGAATTGTTATTAAAAATGATGTCCAATATTCAATTCTTGTAAAACTGGATTTGTAAATTGTTACAAATTTGCATAGTTGGATAACTAGGTACCATCTACTACACACACACAGAATTGTCACCAGAGGTCTATATACATTGCATTGAGTAGTGACTGGAGGCCCTCAAGGAAACTGGCAGTATCTTGGTGGCCACAGGGCAGAGAAACGAGAACAACCTTGGGGGTCCAAGAAAAATAAGAGGTCGGCCAGAACAAGAGGTTGGAGGAAGAGACCACGAGAACATGAGCCCCTGGAAAGTCACAGAAATCATGGGCAAGGCAATGAGAGATTCATACAGCACATGGACAGAAGAATTTGAGTCAGTCTCATCCCAGCTGAGCTATATATCTATATGTAAAATATATTAAGCTCTAATCCTCTTCATTGGAAGTTTTTTTGTGTGTGTGACAAGGTCTCATTGTGTTACCCAGGCTGGAGTGCAGTGACACAATCTCGGCTCACTGTTGCCTCGACTTCCCAGGCTCAAGCTGTTCTTTCACTGCAGCCTCCCAAATAGCTAGGATCACAGGTGCGAACCGCCATGCCCAGCTAATTTTAATTTTTTTTTTAACGTAGAAATGAGATCTCCCTGGGTTTGCCAAGGTAGTCTCAAAATCCTGAGCTCAAGGGATTACAGGTGTGAGCCACCGTGCCTAGCTGGAAATTCTTACTAAATCAAAGTAACCTGAAAATGTAAACAGCTATTCTGGCTCAGTCCTCACTTCAGATTTTGGAGTAACTGACAAGCTGAAAATGCAAACTGGAACTACTTTTTCAGTTTCAGAGATGCCAGCAATGGCTCATTTGCATTCTAATAGTACTGTCCCTTTAAGGAGGAGAACCCTGTCATCAATGAATGGTTGCTGATCTAATGACTAATTGATGGCAAAGAGTCTCTAATGACCTAATAGCTCATTAGGGTTGACTGAGCCAGCAGGGGTCTTTGAAAATGTTTTCTATTCCACTCTGAGGCTTTGTGAGTTTCCCTGTACACATCAGACCACTGCCTAGTTTATGAAACCTACAAATGTGAAAGCACAACAAGAATGCGGCGGACCTATACAAATATAACTTGGAAGTATAAAGGCAAATATGGAACTCGCATGACAGAGACATGTCACACTGCCAAAATTATATTATGGGAAGCTCCAAAGAGACAGGCTGGGAACCAAATGCATTCCCAATAGGTAACGACTTATGCCAAGAATTGAGCTGTCACCATGATAGCATGGAAAGAGCTTCAGAGTGGGTAAATTCACCATTAATTAATTAATTAATAAATCAATGTTTATTAAATAACCTATTACCATATGGTAGTATACATGAAAACTTACATACATTATATCAATTTATACAATTGCTATGGCCATTCACCTATGAGAAATGTGAGGTTCTGGGAAGTTAGGACGATTGGAAGAGTTATAGAACATGCTTTATACAGAACTAAAATTCAGGTCTTTCTCCAAAATTCCTGCCTTATTTCTTTTCAAGGTGTTATTCTCTATTCGAATTGAACAATTCAAGCACTTTATTTTTTGGATAACATTTGTCTCTAAAGACATAAGGAAAGGGGCTTACTGTCAGCATTCATCTGAAAAGAAAGAGCCAATTCTGGATTTTATGGCAAAGATAACATGAATAATTGAAATATCCAGATAAGCCCCAAGAAATGTTCATGAATTCTCACTCAGCTCTTCTTTCTAACACTGAGTCAGCCCACTCCTGGGCTATTACCAGAACAAGATGTCCAATGGATGAGTTTCCTTCCTGGCATCAACCCTAGACCACTGAGGAAGCTGGACCTGGAAATGGAGCAAGAGACACGAAGCAAACACCCTGGAAGACTGCCCCTGTGTGCAGAAGTATCTCATTAAGACACTGATTGTAATATTTTTCTTGAGCACAAGAAACTACACCTTATAATTAACTGAAGTTTGGTGTTTTTTTTTTGTTTAGACAGGGTTTTACTCTTGTCACCCAGGCTGGAGTACAGTGAGGCGTGACTGTGGCTGACTGCAAACTCGACCTCCTGTGCTCACATGATCCTCCCAGCTCAGCCTCCCTGAGCAGCTAGGACTGCAGGTGTGTACCATCACACCAGGCTAATATTTTTCTTTTTCCTTTTTTTTTGGTGGGCGGGGAGAGATGGGCGGCTCCTTGTGTTTCCCAGGCTGGTCTCAAACTCCTGGGCTAAAGCCATCTTCCCGTCTGAAATTTTGTTTGAAAACAATCATCCAGGAAGCAACCAGAGTATCCAGACGACAGCCAAGGGACTGATTTCAAGCAAGAAGAATGTCCATTAATGTGGCCAAGGTATTTATTCTCCAGCTTCCACCTGCTATAGCTGAGGGCTACTCACAGGGGCATTAATCCCCTGATACTTCAGGCATGCGCTGAGGCCGGCTGGTGGAGACTCTTGCTGTAGGATGCTCGAGATGAGTGCCAAGAGGCTACAAACAGGGCTTTGAAAACATCTGCTCCGTCTGCTTTTTCTCTAGGAGAATGACTAGAACAGTCCCCAAGCCCACATCTGTCCATGAACACAAAAGAGGAACATATTTCCAGCTTAGTAGTGTGTAGTTGATACACATTACCCAGTACCATGAGAGTATATAATACTAGCATAAACACCCTGAAATATGTCAAGATATGGAGAGGCAGCTGTTTGTTCCTCTTTTGAAGGATTCAGGCAATCTTGGTTGACCTCTATTATAGAACTGGCATATATTAGCTGAAATCATACTTTAACAGTTTTTTAGTACTCAACTATATGTTCTGTTATAAGAAATAGCAAATGTTTAATCATAAATATTTTAATGGCTTCAGGGATTCATGGTATTCAATGACCGTGTTAAATGATAATAATCACATCTGGTTTATTACTATAGTAATTCAGCAGCTTCTCTTCAGCAGTTATTTTTTATTATATGTGCTGTGCTACTGTCATGGTCATTTATAGCAGTAATATTTTAAAGTGGCTCATTTGTTTGTTTAAGGACAGTTTCACAATATATTTCTGTATTAATATACATTTTGCACTATTATTTCCAAGCTGCCACTGGAAAATTGATCCTAGCCTGTTATGACTGGAGAGGCGGGAAGACACACAAAATGTCTACACAGAGATAGAGTGGGGGACCAGATGGGGCTGTCCCAGAACCCACTGGGGTTATGACAACTGCTGCCAGGCTTTATTCATAAGTGAGGAAGTACATAAGAAAGAGTTAACAAATAATTGATGTAAAGAGAAGAACACAGATTTGGGGAGGCATTTCAAGTGAAATACCATCCTGGAGGCAAAGGCGTGTGAGGAGGACCCAAAGATACAGGGTTTGCAGGACCCAGGTAGTCAGCAGGCCTTGGCAGGCATCTCGGTTTCAGTAATGAAATGATGGTAAGGAAGCAAGAGTGAAAAAATGGAAACTTACAAGAGTGACACAAGGGCAGGCCAAGGTTACCCGACGGGTGGCTTAGATGCTGACATCAATTTCAAGTCTGCTCCAAGCGGGCAGCAGGAGTGAATCACTGAGGCATGGATGGGCAGCCTCCCCTCCTTGGCCTTTCATTCCAATGGTTCAAAGCAGCAGGCGCTACCCAGGGCTTGTGTGTGATGCCTGCTGAGCTTCTGCCCCTTCTGGCACATCACAAGGTGTTGCTTGGGGAGGGGTAAATAGCAGCCTGAAATCCTATATTGCTCCTTAGTGGGGAAGGGTCCTTGATAACCCAGGGGAGTTAATTTCCTGTGACATTTGGCTGAACCAGGTTGTGGAAATACAGAGGAGCCCGAAGAAAACTGCCAGGCTCCTGCTCAGCTTCCCCTTGGCTGGATCCTGACTGGTTGGGTGACAGAGGGCAAATGGCTTTTACGGCTATGAATGATGTATGACTGTAAAATGGTCTGTAACCAGAAGTGCCAACTGACATGCCTGCTGATTTAACGGACACCCCGGGTTATGTTTGCAGAGGCGCTTAAATAAACACGTGCTAGGTTTGAGGCCGTTTACCAAGCAATCATTTCTCTCGCTCTTCCTTTCCATTTTATTTTACTTCATCATAAAAATGAGGATAGTAAAGTGATGATTCCCTTTTTTATAATAATGAAGATTTACTCATTGCAGTGGCAGTTCCTCTTTCTTCCTTCCTTACTGCTGCATCTGGCTCTTTTTCGCTCTTTTCACCTGCAGGGGTAGCTGTGATGGACTTGGGGAAGCCAAGGCCGGGCTGGCCAGCCCAGTCACTTGAGTGAGCTGCCCTTTAAGAGTGGAAGAGAGTTGCTTTTGTATTTGGCGAATTAGGAAAATAAAGCCCTGAGATCACAGTTAGAGCAATGAATGGAACAGGAGGATTTTTGTTTAGCTACAAATCAGCAAAGGTATCAGAGGCAAGGAAGACGACCTTCCCATGACAACAAAATATCCCATGAGTTCTTCAGCTCTGTAACCTTGGGTTTCTGTGATCCATCTGCTACACTAACAGCACTGATGATTCATGCAAAGTCAGATTTGGGTTTGGGAGCCTAATCTAAATGATTTTCATATGGCTACGGAATGGTCCTTAGAGGGATGTAAATTACCGAGTATAGAAATTTTATCAAATAAATTGATCAGAAATCCATAGGACATCACAGAGTAATTTCTGGCTACATCTGCAGAAAATATAAGATCAATTTAACTTTATATTCCAAGCTGAGTCAGGAATGGCAAACTAATCCCCAATTTTTTTCCCACTGGATCTCAACTGGGCCTCAAAATCTCTTTCACTACCCATTCCTGCAAGTTGGCACTCAAGGTAAAACCTATTAGCCACTCCTGTGCTAGAACTTTCAGCTCTTTATTTTCTAAGCAAAGAAACTTACTCCACTTTTTTTCCTTTTTCTATTGCTGAATGGTGTTTTAAAAACTAAGTTATTTGTTTTTGTGAACCCCTCTAATTCTGGTGTCTTTTTCAGTGGTAAATCTTTAATCAACATTCTTCTATGGTAATTGGCCCACTTAAGTTTTCATTTCTTCTGGGATCAATTTTTTTAGTGTTTGCTAGGAAATTATTTATTTTAGATGCTCAAATTTATTGTCAAAAAGCCGTATGTGGTGTTCTATTAGATTTTAATCTCTCCCAAATCCACATCTCCTTTCTCACTGCTAACGTAAATTTTTGTTCTCTCCAATTTTCTTAGTCTAACTTCAAAGGGATCCGCTGTTTCACTTGTCTTGACAACCACCTTTTGGATTTATTCACTCTTTCTACTATTTTTTATTTCCTATATCATTTCTTTCAGTTTTTACTTTCTTAAGGTTATTACTTAGATTATTTTTTACCTTTTTGTCCTTTATAATAATAGAAGCAGGGGCCAACACACTATTATGCATGGGCCAAATCAGACCCACAGCCTGTTTTTGAACAACCTGGGGGCTAAGAGATGTTTTTACATCTTAAAGTGTTGTAAACAAAACAAAAAGGAATCTTCAACAGTAACAATAGCATTCACAAAGCTCTTGCTCTTTACAGAAAATGTGCTGACCCTTGATACAGGCATTTCAGGCTATAGTGTACACTCTGAGTACAGCTTTCACTCTGTCTCAGATTCATATGAATTGTTCTACTTTCCCTTGCTTCCTAGATACTTTAAAATATACCTTTTAATTTTCTCTTTTATCAAAGGGTTGTTCAAAAGTGAATTTTATAAACTTAAGTATATTTTGACCCATTTGATTATTTATGTCTAATTTTTATCAGCTTATGATAAAAGATCGTGGCTCATCTCTATTCTCCAGCATGATACAGTCCACTCCAATTCTTCCATCTGACTGGCTGTTCCTGTCCGGTCCTATAGGCACTTAGGTTTCTTACCTTTGTAGAGTTCATTTTAATATGGTATTTTTTTTAGCCTTTCTAAATCCATGTTCCTCCTTGCCCTGAACACTTCTGATAAGATAGAGTCCTCTTACCCTCCTTTAATAATAATTGTAAATTATTATTGGGACTAAAGTAAATCAAAACAATGAGACAAAATATTGTTTTTTTTTTTTAAATAGTACACAGTCTTGAGATATTTCCTCCATCCCTATGGTTGACTGTCACCACTCCGCAGAAAATTGCTCTAGTCTGACATGTGCTCTAGTCTCACATTTTGGGCCCGGCAGGACTCCACAGTTCCCTTACTCACTGTGGTGTCTTCATTATGATCCAGACAACAGAGCTCCTTGGTGGAACGTGAGTAATTTGATGTATTTGAATCTGGGCATTTGTAAACCTGCAAGCTCAATAAAATAAAGATGTCCAAGAATTCAGGTGACGAAGGAAGAAGCAACACCCAGATTTCTGATGCTATCATCATACACAGGGGAACAGGTAAAATAAATGACTTAATTACCTGGGTTTCACGGAAAGAAACTTTCAGACTTCATAAACTATGTAGAATTTTTTAAGCCCATAATAAACATCACAGGCCCAGAAAAATCACTGCCCCCTCCCCCATACTGAAGGAGCATTTGCTTTCGAAAATCTACCCATCCACACTCCGACGTCAGCACTACGGAAACATCATTTTGCCTATGATTGCAAGCTGATTACACCTGGGGACACCGTTTCATGCAAGTGTCAGAGAGACTTATAGAAAATCATAGGCCAACTTATTTACTATGAGAAATGGAACTAATGCATGGATGGAACAGTACATTGTAATAAAGTCATTTGTCCTGTAAAGTCATAAGCACATTGCACCTCTCTTATTCTGTCTATGTATTTTAACAATTATGTCAAAAGTACCACTAAGTTTATCAGCAAATGAATGAATGAATGAATAAAATCTGATATATCCACACAATGAAATATTATTTGGCAATGAAAAGGAATAAGGTCCTGACATGTAATACAACATAAACCCTGAAAACATGCTAAGTGAAGGAAGTTTGTCATAAAATATTGCATACTGCATGATTCCATTTATATTAACTGTCCAGAAGAGGCAAGTTCATAGAGACAGAAAGCAGATGAGTGATTGCCTAAGACGGGAGAGAGGGTCCAGGAGTTGGGGAGTGGGAGGTAATTGCTAAAGGCATGGGGTTTTGTTGGGAGGTTTTGAACATGTTCTAAAATAGATTATGGTGATGGCTGCACAACACTGTGACTGTATAAAGAACTAGTTAATTATATACTTTAAATTTGTATGGTATTGAATTATATCTGAATAGAGCTGCTACCAAAAAGGATGACTGAGATAATTTGGGGTTATAGCTCTTCCACACTGACAACCTCACATCTTTGCATTTTCATACCTGAGCATTTCATTCAAGGGCATGTCCTTCTCACAGAGGATGACAGAAGTATACATGAAACCCAAGCACATTTAAGTACAAGTGAAACCCAAGCACATTACTTAAAACTTCTACCTGTAGCACAACCACTAACCTCCTATCAACCAAGCAAGCTGTATGGCTAAACCTGATGTCAATGGTGAGAGGATGTATGTGCCGCCAGTTCTTCCAAGAGTCATGTGAGGTTGTGGATGTAGGATTCGATTACAGGGAGGAGGTGGAAAACTTGGAAAAGAATCAAATCCACCACACATACCATTTTCTTTCTGGGGGTGAGAGGAATGTGTGTGGCCCTAACACCATGGAATGATGGTGCTCTGTGTCTCCTTATCCTGCACACTGGGAACTCAGGTCCATCTCATCCACTGGACATAGTTTTCCTTATTTTATTTTCTACCAACAAAAATCTTGAGATCGTTTAAACTGCTGTGAAAAAAAAATTGAACCATGATTTATATGTTTTGCAATTTACAGAACTGGCTTCATCTATTTGATAATTCTCTTAAACTATTTCCAACCTTTAAAATTTTGTTCCTCTGGGAAGCTGAGAGATGTCTCTCACCCACTTGTATTTTGATGTTTCTTTGGAAGGCGGTAATTGCAAACAGATTGGATTGGACAGCCTGAGTTCCAATCCCAGCTCTGCCACATACCCTCCCACATCACAAGTTCCTCGTTGATAAAATTGGGGTCCTAATAGCAGTATTTACTCTTATTGTTAACAATGAAGTGAGGTACCCCCTTCACTTTGTATGTGACTTCCCAGCATACAAGGCCATGCTGTCAAAGCTCATGAGCTTGACAGCCATTGCTCCAGCCCTTCTTTGATGCCCCGTTTAGTCCAAGGGAGGCCTGGGAAATAGCGGGCATAGGGGGAGGCTTTGGGACCACCCCAACCTAAGTTCAAATCCCATCTCCTCCACTAACAGTAACCTTGAGCAAGACACTGTCTCAGCCAAGTTTCCCATCTGAGAAGTGTAGGGATTATGACACTGTCCTCATGAGATATCACAAGAATTAAACTAAATAATACACATAAGCAGCCCAGAAAATAACTGTTTCTCTTCTCTAAGGCAACAGGAAAAATAAAAAAAACACAGAATGGCTATAAAATATCCAAAATAAAAAAGCCTGTTGCTCTAATGTAGCTACCATTGGTGTGGGTATCATGGGCCGAGGGTCTACATCCAAGAAATGTGAAACACGTTTGCTCTGCACCTCACAGTCTCTTGAGCTTTGCTGTTAAGCACAAATGGCGAATTAGTTCAATTCCAGGAGAACCAAATCCTACTCACTTTCTAAATGCACATAACTGCCAGGCATAGGAAATTTATACTTTAGAAACTAACCTCAGAGACTGTTTGTTTGAAACAACAACTAAAAATCCAAAGCCGCTGAGTTCCAGAAACAACCACTCTGCTGAAGCCAGCAGAAATGTCTACATTTAACCTACCTGCACCCCGGCCCTCCCCCAGTTAAGGCAAAATCTCTGATTGAGCTTTTAAGAACAAGTTTGAGGGATCTGTTGCTGGAGACCAATGGGAAGATTTTATCAACCAGACAAGAGGTCCATGGGGGCATTTCTAATGAGAAGACAGTTAAGTGGCTATAATTAAAGGTGATGGAAGTGCCTGCAGTAGCCAGTCCTCTGGCTACTTGTCTGTTCTCTTACTGGCCCACACAGTGCCCGTCCCAGATGCACACAGCTGCTTTCACACGCGGCATTGATTCCACCCAGACCACAGTGGCAAGCATTGCAGGAGCATCAGCCCCACTGGTTCACAGGCAGCAGCTGCTGGGGAAGAGGGGCAGGCTGAGGGCTTCTGACAGCAGCCAGTGCCCTACAGACCTTCAGGTTTACAACACGCTTCACAGAGACACTGGCACTCAGGACAGCCCAGACCAACAGATCGGTGTTAAATGATCCCCATTGCATAGACAAGGAAGACTGACGATTAATTGGCTAAAGGTGGGGATTTAGAGGCAGGCCTGCCTTGGACCCTGCCACTCACTAGCTGAGGGGCCCCAGGTGGGTCCTCCTGGCCCCACTCAGCCTCAGTTCCATCACCTGTGGAATGAAGATGACATTACCCATATCTGTGAGCTTTAGCAAGGATTAAATGAGATAATAGACAAAAAGTACTTAGTACAGTGCCTAGCACCTAGTGACCTCTCAAAAAATAATAGCCATGACCTTTTCAGAAGGTTTAAATTTCAGAAGTGAAGGAAGACAGCCAAGGTCGTGCAGGGAATCGGATTCACACTCGCTCCTGTCTACCTCAAAACCCAGACTCAAAAGTATTATGCCACGTTGGTATATTCATAAGATCACATATAATGCATGTAATGTAAGTTATAAAAGAAAATAATGAAATTTTACAATGGGGTCTTCCATGGCCTCTTCTGAGTGACTTGTACAGAGCAGATAATCAAATGGTATGTATTAAATGAAAAGTAGATGAATATTCCTGTTGAACTCTCCCTTTCTACTTTTCCTAATGCCTGCATCTTACAGCAGTTCCCCTTTCTAAATGACGCAAAGGGCAGTGGATTACCTCTGCCCCAAAATGTTGAGTTAGTGCTGGGACACCTCCATCCCATCCTCTCTCCTATTCTTTCCTGCACTATTCATGGTTCATAACCTGAGATCAAGTCCAGGGTACTCTTTCGTTTTCAGCTGATGTCACTATTTGCATCTTTTCAGCTTTTTAGGATTTTTGTCTTAAATCTCCTTCTCATGCAGATTCAGCTTTCTGTCACTTACTCATTTTCTCCACCCATTTTTACTGAGTGCCAGCTGTGCTCCTGGCATTGAGGATTCAACAGGGAACCACAGACAAGCTCCAGTTGCAGGGAGATAAACAGAAGAAGAAAAAGTAAAATCTGGCCAGGCATGGTGTCTCATGCCCATAATCCCAGCACTTTGGGAGGCTGAGATGGGTAGATCACTTGAGCTCAGGAGTTCAAGACCAGCCTGGGCAACATGGCAAAAACCTGTTTTTATCAAAAAATACAAAAATTAGCTGAGTGTGGTGGTACATGCTTGTAGCCCCAGCCACTCGGGGTGCTGAGATGGGAGGATCACTTGGCCCTGGGAGGTTGAGGCTACAGTGAACTGAGATGGCACCAATGCACTACAACCTGGGCAACAGAGTGAGACTCTGTCTCAAAAAATAAAAAATTTTAAAAAGAGGTTAATCTATAATACGTCAGAGGGTGGTAAGTCCTATGGAGAAGCTCCTACAGGGGAAAAGAATAGGAAGTGCTGGGTGGCCCCCAGAGCCATCTCACACAGGGCTGACACAGAGGCCTTGTGCAGGACGCAACGTGTGAGCAAAGACCTGAAGACAGTGCCAAAGTCACCTAAAGTGCCGGTTGCGCTGAGCACCCGAGCAGCCCCGACTCCTTGGGAAAGAGTGCTCCAATCAAAGGAACACGAAGAAGGTCAGCGTGTGGCTGGAGCAGAGCGAGCGATGGGAGAGGATGAATCAAGGTTGGAGAGGTAACAAGAGCAGGGGTGGGGTCCTTGATACCCACAGGGGTTTCTCGACTTGTTCTGCCTTAGGTGGGAAGCCCTTGAGGAGTCTTGAGCAAAGAAGGCACGGTATGGTCTGACGTACTTTAACAGGCAACCTGGTGCTGGTGTAGAGAACAGACCATGGAGGGGGAAGGCCAGATGCAAGGACGCCAGGCAGGCGGCACTGGGACTATTCCAGGAACAGCAAAGGGCTGGCGGTGTGGGCTGGGGAGAGGTCATGGGGTGCTGGGTATCCTTTGGAGGTGTTTGGAAGCGAGACTCGGTGGAGACAACTGGACTCAATTCCACACTGTTCCATCCAGGGCATCGTTGCACCTTATTCTCAGGGATTTACTTAAGTGCAGAAGCCAGAGTTTGAGGAAATATAAAAATGTGTCTGGACTTTCACACAATTTTTTTTTTTTTTTGAGATAGAGTTTTGCTCTTGTTGCCCAGGCTGGAGTGCAATGGCATGATCTCGGCTCACCGCAACCTCCCAGGTTCAAGCAATTCTCCTGCCTCAGCCTCCCGAGCAGCTGAGATTATAGGTGCTCACTACCACAGTAGAGACGGGGTTTCTCCATGTTGGTCAGGCTGATCTCCAACTCCCTACCTCTCCTCGGCCTCCCCAAGTGCTTGGATTACAGGCATGAGTCACTGTTCCTGGCCAGACTTTCACATATGAATTGAATTCGTCCCCCTTGTAGGTCATCTTCTAAACCACGCAGATCGTGGTTTCAGTTTCCACTCAAAACTTCCCCAAAGCAGTAAACATCGTTTCGCTACAGGCAAGTCCTCTTCACTTCTCCCCTTTTTCCTCCTGTCCCCACAGAGTTTTGGTAGATTTCCTGGGGGTGCCCTGAAGGTGTGGGAACCACAAATCTTGAGTCCTCTGACCAGCACCCTCAGTGCCTCGAGACAGCCAGAAACCCAGGTGGCTGACCTCGCAGAGACCCCCCCGCCGGCCTGGGACTCCAGCCAGGAGCAGGTTGTGCAGCCTGCAGCTAAGTCAGGGCCGACTGCTGGAGTTTGGTCAAGAGAACAGATGTGCATTATGGGCCAATCTGACCACAGAGAAACATTTCCTGGTACTTTTTAAAGGTGCACAATTGCCTGGTTAAGCCAAGGCAATTTGACACACATTACCTTGTTCATAAACAGAGGGAGAGAGAGAGAGGGAGAGAAAGCCCTTCCTCCCGGAGGGCATGCAAAGGTGGGAAAGGAAGCCAAGCAACTCAGAAATGCTGCAGCACAGCTTCGGGAAACAAATGTCGGTGGAAAAGGCCCAACAGCATACTAATTACCTAGATGTTACCACACCCAGGCCAGATGCAAGAAGCTACTGATCGTCTGTTCCCTCTTCATTTTGAGGCAGGAGTCAAGCTATCTTTACACAAGAGGACAAACACTCCATTTAAAGGAACCCTCCCTGGTAGACTCCCTCATCACTCCCTGGTCACACACCTACCCAGCATCTGCTCTTTTTCTTTTTTTAAAGTTTTAATTTTAGTTGACAAATAATTGTACATATTTATACAGTGCAAGGTGATCTTTCAACACATGTATATTTAATACTGCCTGCTACTTTCCAGTAATTTCCCAAGGAATCCCAAGGAAATGACAAGCATCTTTATTCTTAAGACGTTTAAACTAGAGCCGGAGAGACCAGATATCTGTTAAGTGAAATTCCCAAGGCAGAAGAGCAGGAATCCTGAGAGAGAGAAAGGGCTTCATAAATAAGGCCAGTCCTAAATCTTCCCACTGTGCCTGGAATCTTCTCCATCTCCTCCCACCACTACCCATCCGCCTTACCTAGTGACTTTCATATTCTCCTGCAACACTGAGCTCCCGCGTCAGCTGCTAGATGAAACCTCCCTGAAATCTGGCTGCACCACCACACACACTTTCCCCTGCTCCTTGGGCACTTAACACACAAATCCTTCCACACATCTGCTTTTGCCACCAAACTATCACAATTTTTGGCATATAATGTGCGCTCAATTAATATTGGTGTCTGTGAAATGAAAGTCTGGGCTTTAGTTTATCTGAAGGAGCTCAAGGGGAAAGTCATTTCTATAAGGGAATAGGAGACAATATGAGCAATGTGGAGCTGACTGAAGCAAAAGCAACTCTTTCTTACCATGTGAGACATTAGCCACGTGTTTTTCATGATATATGGAATGGAAAAAAAAAACCCTAAGATTACTCAAAATGTAACATTTTTATAAAAGTTGATTTTTAGGGGCCATGGGAGAGGTGAGATCCAGGGAGGAGGGAAGGCAGGGGCTGGTGTGGGAAGCTTGGAGCATTTAAAGGAATTCAGTTCCAAAACATGAAAGGGGAGGAGAGAAACACTGTGTACCAGGTATCAATATCTAGAACATTCTCTGGGCAAAACTCAGGGCGTTCATTATCTGACATGAGATTATTTCAAGAAAGGCATTGTCACCCTAGAATCAAGGGGAAACCTAGAAGCCATGAGATAGAATAGGGAGCTCTGAGAAAGAACTTCTCCAGGAATGAGGCTATAGAAAAAAGAAAAAGTGAGGGAGGTGAAGCAAGATGAAAACTTAAAACAGCCTGCTGCGTAGGGTTAACCTGGGCCAAGCTAGAAGATACAAAATGGCCCTGGACAGCAGTGGGGATACCTTGTCCTCTAAAAACTTATACTCGGCACAAAGGGGGTTTGAATTCTAAATCTCAAGTACTGGCGTTGAGAAGGAAAAAGTGAAAGTGAATTACCACAAGAGGACCTGAGGAAACTATTCACTCACCCATTCATTCATTCATTCATTCATTCACAGAACAATTTTTTTTTCATAGCAAATATGTGCAAGATACTCCATTGAGTGCTGTGTGGGCTGAAACATGACTCTGCCAGTACCCAGACCCTCAGACCCTACAGCTAAACACAGGATATCAAGAATGCTTTATTAACTAGACTACAAGGTAAGAAAATCAATGTCCTAGGCCATATGCTAGGAAAGTCCAGAGGAAGGTGAGGTTGTTCTCATGAAGAGAGGTCAGGAATGACCCCAATGACACTACTGGGGGGAGTACCATTGGGACTAGGTTTTGATGGATAGGAGCATTTTTTAAAAGCTTGAACAGGGCCTTGCACGTAGTTAATTCTATAGGGGTTGTTAGCAGTATTATAATTCAAGCTGATATACTTGTAATTACCCAAGCAATATGATGCCTTTCCTCATAATGGTCCTTCTGCTGGAATGCCCTTCCCCTCCCCAACTTCTGATCATCACATTTCTATGAACATTCCTCTGACCCCTGCATCCTGCCCTCTGTCATGCCATCCCTGTGGTGGGTACCCTGAGCTCACCTCTGTAGTATGCTCGCCACTGCATCAGGGGTCATGTGTGGGCTCCAATATTGACTGTGAGTACACAGAGGGCCCGCCTGGGTCAGAGTCACCTTCACAGACTCAGTGTCAGGGCAGAGCAGACACTGGATGGAGGAACATTAGATTGCCAGTTGTCAAGAGAAGAGATAAGGACCAAGAATAGATCTTTGAAAACTGTCTCTATTTTGAAGATAGCACAAAGAAAAACAATCCCACGGAGAAGCCCTGCTTGCCCACACAGTGGATATAGAAGGTGACCTTGAACATCTCTGGGGCTTCTCTTACTCCTTGTTCCATCAGAGAAAAATAGCTCCTCTGTTGTCACAGGGATACTTGGTCAGAAACAGATTTTCCACTGTACAGGTCCCTGCCCCCACCACACACAACCCCTCCCCCAAAATATTAATAACAGACAGGGAAGCATTTTCATTTTTACTGTCTGGGCACCATCTGGGCCTATTTCCTACCTCCCAAAATGGCAGGGGTGACGGAAGATATTGATCCATAGGGGACCTCACCCAGAACTACATGCAAATTGCCAATGAGCACCCCCAGAGTGCAGACAGGAGCCCAGGTGAAGGGGGATTCTTTGTTTATGGAACTTACCAAGGAATCAAATCTATTGTTTCATGATCTAAGGTAACACAAGGACACACATTTGGTATTTGCCTCTGTTTTCTCTAAAACATGGGTCACGCAAGAGGCCTTTTGCTTTGAAAACCAGAACAAAAAAATCAATCCCTGCCACCTTAACAAATTCCCAAAGGGGGACAGAGCTTAGTTTTGCAGTTAATTCCTTCTTCCTTCAGTACCTTCAGGACACCTCCCAGGAAGCACTTGGCATCCACAGAGTTTCTGTTTTCTCGGCATATTCTACGGCACACTATAGGCATCCCTCCAACAGCACAAAGGCACTTTAATATCATTTTTTCTAAGGGGGAATGTACCCAGATGCCATTTTAGAGCCTTGTTTATAACAGATGTCAGCAGCCTGTTATAAAATGCACACTATTTGTCAACGAAATATAACGTTTAAAGCAAAACACTGTAGTACGTTTACTTATAAACTCTTCGCTGTTTCATCAGTTAATTCAATAAGCTGACTCTTCATCAGACAGTACTTTTCTTAAGCCAATGTGGAAATTCCCTTTCCCTTCTCCAGGCCCTAACGAGAAGCCAGTCTGTCCCATACCCTATACCACTGTGGAAATCTAGAAGGAGAAGAGAGACAGCAGATTGAGTATTTGTGAATTTCACGGTACTCTGTAGATAAACGGCCAGGGTCCTACCTCTCCTGGCCATTTGGGAAGAAAAAACAAAGGCAGTAAGTAGAAACTGAATGATTCCCTTAAGGATGTTAAGGAAGCTCTTCCTCCCTTGCTCTTTCTGATTTTGGCGGTGAGTGTATCATTTTGAGAGCCTTACTTTGCAGTGAGAACATGGTCAATCTGTGGAGCTTTTCTTATATGTAACACTTTTCTATTTTATAATAAAATTTGGTTAAGGAATTAATGTATGTATTTTGAACCCTTGGTAAAAATAAAATGCTATTATTTATTCAAGTGTTATTACTTTTGTTATTTTTAAATCCATTTTTTGAGGTCTAGCTATACACAAATGCCTCCACTTTAAGTAGACAGTTCAATGTGTCTTGACAGTTGTGTACACCCGTCATGTAACTATCATCCCAATCAAGAAACAGACTATCTTATCACCAAAAAGTTTTCCTGTGTACTTTTGCAGTGAGTCTCCCCCATCCCTAACCCCAAGAGACCTGCTCTGCTTTCTACCACTGTAGATTAGTTTTACCTTTTCTATGAGTTAATGTAAATGAACTCATATTATTATTATGTAGTCTCTGGTATCTGGCTTCTTTCACTCAGCATCATGTATTTGAGATTCATCTGTGTTGCTTCAGGCATCATGAGTCCTTTCCATTTACTGCTGAGTAGGAAAAGGACATCCATTGTGTGGATAGCCTATAATTTGCTTCTCTACTCAGTGGTTGATACCCATCTGGGCAAACTGGAAACATCCAGTTTGTAGTGATTATCAATGAATTCATGCCTAAATTTTTGTGTGGACATATGTTTTGGTTTCTTTTGGTTAGCTACCAAGAACTATAGTGGAATTGTTGAGTAATATGGTAACAGTATATTTAACTTTATAAGAAATTACTAAACTGTTTTCCAAAGCAATTGGACCATTTTTGTATCTCCACCAATGTATGAGCATTCTCATTGTTCTACATCCTCACCAATACCTGGTATTGTGAGTCTTTTTAAATTGTAGCCATTCTTAGGGTATGTGGTGATACCTTGCTGAGGTTTTAATTTCTATTTCCTCGATGACTAGTGATGTTGAACATCTTTTTGTGTGCTTTTTGGCCACGTAAATATTTTCTTTTGTGAAGTTACTGCATTAGTCCATTCTTGCATTGCTATAAATAACTACCTGTGACTGGGTAATTTATAAAGAAAATAGGGTTAAGTGACTCACAATTCCGCAGGGTGTACAGGAAGCATGGCTGTGGAGGCCTCACAAAACTTACAATCATGGTAGAAGGCACAGGGAAAGCAGACACATCTTACATGGCCAGAGAAGGCAGAAGAAAGAGAGAAGGGGGAGTGTGATATACTTTTAAACAACCAGATCTCTTGAGAACTCACTCACTATCACGAGAACAGCAAGGGGGAAATCCACCCCCGTGATCCAGTCATCTCCCACCAAGCCCCACCTCCAACATGGGGACTATAATTCAACATGAGATTTGAACAGGGACACAAATCCAAACTGTATCAGTTACTATTCATATTTCTGTCTATTTTTAAAACTGAGTTATTTTTCTTATTATTGAATTGTAAGAGTTCATATATTCTGGATACATGTTTTTATCATATATATGTTTTGTGAATATCTTATTTACCTATTCACTTTCTTATAAAGTCTTTCAAAAAATCAACATTTTTAATTTTATCAGGTTAAATTTATCTTTTTACAAAAATGATTAGTGCTTTTTGTGTCCTAAGAAAACTTGACATAAGACATGATCATGGAGATTTTCTCCCATCTTTTCTTCTATGAGTTTTCTAATTCCGACTTTTACATTTAGGTCGTTTTGACTAACTTTTGTGTATGGTGTGGGATAAGAGTCGAGATTCGTTTTTAAAAAATAGATATACAGTTGTTTCTGCACCATTTATTGAATAAAACTGTCCTTTTCCAATTGGTTTGCCTTGATGCCTTTGTCAAAACTCAATTGACCAAATGTATGTTGAATTTACTGAATTTAAAAATTAAATATTAAACTTTGATTCTGATATGTTTAAAAAATTCAGTTAAATGCTATTTTGAGATGGATCCAAGAGGGGAATATGTTCAGAACATCTGAAAGAGTAAAAACAACCCTGAAAACAACACTCCCTGTGTGTGTGTACACCCTCGCCAGGACCCAGGCCCTCAGAGAGCTGCAGCTGTGCCTGACTTAAGCCTGTCTGCCCAGCGCCTGACATATAATAGGTTCTCAGTGCAGGTAACTGAATAAACCAAAGAATCAATGGACGAAGGAATGAGATCACCTTTTTATGGGGCAGAACCAGGAAAAACAACAGAGCTTCAGGAATACCAGTGCCTTCTTCGGAGGGGCTATTTAATTCCAAAAATTTACTTGCAATCACCACAGTTACCAACTGGTCCTTCCCTTAGATGAAAGAGCAACTTGAAGAGAACCAGGAAGCCCTCAGTGCGTCTGGGAGAGGACAGAATCTCAGCAGAGGGGCTCCTGTGTGACTTCCTATCTGGCTCCACTACTTTACCTGCTTTTACCTCCATTTTCCAAACCGCACGGGACAGCACTTCGGTGCAGACTCACTGAGCTAATAATGCCTCCACCATCCTAGGTGAACCAGAAAAAAATCCTCATAACTCAAGTCACTTTCTGTGAAAAGACGGCACAGCAGGCAGCCAGCTCACCCCACACAGCCTGCAATGTCACTGCCTGAGGGTCTATATTCTTGCCCAAATGGTCCATCTGGACCTGGCTGCTCTGGCTCTGAGCCATGCAGGTGGCAGGAGTCTCTGTGCGGATTCCCCAGGCCACTCCCCGTCTGGGCTGTGGGACATGCAGGCAGTTTCTCTGCCTAGGAAAGCAGGTGCACAGTCCCGCCCTCGCCCCCCATCCTGTCCACTCACATCGCCTCTCACAAAACTTCTTTCTCATCTGAGATCGAAGCCTCTTCTTGTTTCTTCCAAACATTTGCCCATGACCCCACATCCTCTGCACTCTGTCCCTTTTGTCCCCAGAGGTGACCAACACAGCTGTTTAAAAAGGAAGACAAAGTAAAAAGAAATGGCTGGGGCTAAAAGAACAAAGGAGAAAGATTAACTTTATCTTAATAAGACAAAGTGTCATGAACTTGTAAATCAATTAATGTAAGTTGTTGTTGTTGTTGTTGTTGTTAGAGGGGGAGCCAGAGAATTAGGAGCCCAGTTTGTGATGGGAATTAGAACAAGGCTCTACCACCATGCTGGCCACAGCCAGGGCCGCCTTCCTCCCCCTGCTGCTCAGGGAGTGAGTGCCAGCCAAGTTTTACCCATGTGACCACACTTCCATCCAAAACAATTTGAATTAATTTTGTGCATGAAATTTGGTGGGATGCGATGCCAAATGTTTAACTGAAATCAAGATGCAAACTTCCCTTCATCTACTGGTTTTGTAAATCCTGTCAAAAATAAAATAAAAGCCATTAAGCTCATCTGGCAGATTTGTCCTTTATGTACCATGCTATTCATTGCTGCTGCCTCCCTATCCTCTGTCTGCATGCCCCCTCCTGCTCTCCTATATTTGTTCTGGTATATTTACGGTCCCCGGGCAGGCCCAGCACACTGTCAGCTCTACTGACTTTGCCAAGTCTAAGATCCCTTTTAGGGACTTATTTTATTTAAAGAGCACCCCATTAATGGGTTTAATGGCCTTTCAATCACTTAGTATGCATTGTCAATGAGGGAGAATTGATTTTCTGAGAATTCCTGTTCTGGGAGGAAAATAAACAGCCCTTCCTTCCCATTGCAATTTGGCCAATGAGCAGATGATGTAGAACTCAGCTCTACCCCAGGCTCACAGGGCTGTTCCTGCAGCGGGCCTGCAGGGGTGCAGCCTCACCCAGCACCACACTGAGTAAGACGCACTCCTTTCTTTCTGTGTTGCTGTCTTCTTTTAAATTGTGACCTATCAGGTCATGGGGACACCCGGCATATGCTGCCAATGAACTCTGAATGAGCTCAACTGTTGCTCTCACGAGACCCACTTCTGGGTTTGTACCACCCTCTTTGGTCAAGAATCAAACCATTACCCATGGAGATGTATCAGGTCCTCCTGGTTCACAGTAATGGTGGGAAAGAATAGCTGGCATTGCAGAGACTCCCCCCACCCCATACCCCCATCCTAGAGACATCAACATTTTTTGGAACACCAGTCTTGAGTTCCAGAACCTTGAAGAAGTGATCAATCACACATATTCTTTCTGAGGTAATCTCATTCCATCCATATCTGTTGATGACCTCTGTAAAAGACATTATGCTTGGCACGGTGGAAGACAATGTGTCTTCCACATTCAGGGGACACATGAAGTGTAAAGGCAGTCTCAGGGTTGCCTTTCCCAAGTTAGGATCTCTATTAGGTGGTATTGAGCAAAACTCTCTCCCCGACCCCTTCCCTCCTCCCCCATCTCTTCAGCCTGCTCCCAAGAATGCTGCACTAACCCCCACCCCATTCTCAATGCCCACAGCTACATTTTATGGGGACTGACAGTGTGCCAGAGTCCCCGTCTGGGCACTCGACGTGCATAGCGGGCCTCACTACAGCTCTGCAGAAGGGCTATTGTCATCGCGATCCTCATTTCACAGAGAAGAAAGCCAAGTTGGAGGGAAGTCAGGTCATTTACTGGAAAACCAGGTCCATCTGACTTGATCTTTTCTCTTAAGCTTTAAGCTGACTTTGTCTTTTCTTGCTATTTTGGGCATACTTGGCTCTCCAGGGAGCCCTAACCAGCAGGTAGCCAACTTCCTAAGGTATGTGAAGCAAGTGTGTTTATATCCAGCTGCTTATAATAATAACAGTAACAGCTAGCACCCATGAAGGGCCCATACTGTGCCAAACGCTTCACAGGGTTTTTTAATTAATGCTCACAAAACCACCCCCAAGAGATGGAGAAAAGGACATCATGAGGTTAAGTGACTTGGTCAAGGTCTCACAATCATTCAATAACGATAATGGTGAAATTGCTAGCATTGATTGAAGGCTTATTATATGTCATGCACTGGGCTAAGGTTTTTACATCTACGCATTTTAAACTTCTAACAAGATAAGTATTATTTAGAGCTTACAGATGACGAAACTGATGAAACTGAGGCTCAGAGATGTAAAGTAACTTGCCCAAGGTTATCCAGCCCATAAGTGGTAGAGCAAGCATTTAAAAGCAGGCAGCTTGATGTCTGTGCTTGTAATAACATGGCCATGTTATTTACATTGCACTGAAGCTACTTCTGATTGCACTCCCTTACAGCCCCTTGGAAAATAGTCCACGAGTTTCCCCAAAACAACAGTTGAACACAAACCAGGGAGATTTCAGGTGTTGTGGCAGGGCTGCCTCTTAACAAGCTCCTGCCCTGGGCTGGAATTGTATTTGCATTTGTCCTTCTGCTATAGTTTCCAATTCCCAAGCAGAACACAATTTAACTGTAAAATTTGCCTAAACTAGGCAGCTGTCTGCCGCAGTCAGGCACCAGGCTCAGGTGTGAATCCCTGTAGGTTCTCCCGAGTCAGCACGCCAGCCTCTGTAAAGCAAAGTCAAGTCACCTTCGAAAAATCAGATGCCACTTGGAGGAGGTGTGTGCTGCCATGCCCACTTGTTGTCAGTTCGGAACACTGCAGGGGGTGTCAATCATGACTCAATTACTCCCAGGATTTCTATCCTGAAGGCTTCGCTGTCATTTATGAGAACTGGCACAGGGCAGACTATCAACTGTCCCGGACCAGGACTGTTTCTTGGGACAGCATGTTGGAGGGGAGGGGTTATAGATTCACTTGGCTTCCCATCACCACAATGTCAAGAGGCCATCAATATGAGGGATCCTGGCTAGGCATAGTAGTTCACACCTATCATCTCAACACTTTGGGAGGCCTTGGCAGGAGGATCATTTGAGGCCAGGAGTTCAAGACCAGCTTGGGTAATACACCAAGAGCCTATTGAAGCAGCGTCACTGTCTGGGTTAAATACCCAAGGTTCGTTGTCTCACACCAAGGGAATCGAGGATGCAGACACACAAGCAGTGAGTTTAAGAGCAGCAGTTTCATAGGCCAAAGAGAAAAGAGAAAAACCCTCTCTTGCAGAGAGAGAGGGCACCTGAGTGGGTGTTCCAGTTTTGTGGTAAAATGCATGGGTTTTTACAGGGAAGCTTGAGGAGGCAGTGTCTGATTTACACAGGGCTCAAGAGATTGGTTGGACCAGGTGTGACGTTTCATAGTGCATGAAAAAGCCGGCCATCCCACCCTAATCTTTTATCATGCAGATGGAGTCTCTACCTGGCTGGTGCCATGTTGCCCACTCCTTACTGTACGCATGGTTGACAAAGAAAAGGGAAGATGGAGCCGCCATGTGGAACGTGCCTGGCCCTCAGGTAGCCTTTCCTATTGGCACAGCTGCTGGCATTCACCATGCAAGCTTCCAGACTGCTTATCTACGTCCGCAGCTTGACTTTACAGGCTGCTCTTAGAAAATAAATGATTTGGGGTCTGCTTTCACTAAAAAGAACACTTTACTGAGGACCTCCTTACCCTTGCTATCTGCCTCAATAATTTCTTTTTAACTCCTATATCACTATCTCTACCAAAAAAAAAAAAAGACCAAAAAATGAGGGATCCCAACATCCCACCATCCAATAGTTGGGGATAGAAATGCCATTCAACAAGTATCATCTACCATATTTAGCACATTATGCTAGGGGGCACTAAGGTCAATCAAAAGCACAATCTCAGCCTCACATGACCCCACAGCTCAGGCACCTTAGAAAGGTCTGACCAATGAAGCTCAACGACATCTGCTTAGAGGCTTCGGTTGAAACAGAGGAAGCAAATGAGACTATTGGAAGAAAGACTATACAAAACAGGAAAGAAGAGAAAAACGCCCAGGAGAGACCTTCTGCAGAGGCCTAAATCTGTGGGGCAGAGGCAAAGATGTCCCAGAAAAGGAGAATGGAAAATGGGTAACAACACAGAACCCCAGGAAATACGGGTGACACAGGGGAGAGACGTGTCCACAGTGTCCAGCACAACAGCCACGATGATCCAGGAGGAAAGGCCGGGGCGCAGCGACTGGGAGGGTGCTGGAAGCCCTCAGGCAACAGTGTTGGGAATATGTGGCTGGCAGTTGGCTCAAGGTCAAGGAGACAGGTCGGTGGTGAGACTACTCTTTCTACTGACAAAAGCAAGGAGGGGTTGAAGTCAGAAGGGTGACTGGAGAGCAGGCCTACGGGATGTGTTTTGAAGTAAGAGGCCATCCGAGCATGCTTACCGGTCCCAGAAAGGAGAGCTGGAAGATCCAAGGGGAGCATGCATTCCTAAGGGAGCGAGACTCTAGGGCAGCAGGAGGGACCAAGGGCACAGGGGGATGGACTCACAACGGAAGTGGAGAGATTCTTCAGAGACAGGAGCTCAGAACAGACAAAGAGCCGGAGAAGGGGATTTGGAAGGAACTTACAGACAGTGCCCTTGACTTTGCCGTAATATCAAAAATGATCTCCAAAAGAGTGATGGTCCTGTCACCACCATATGGGGACTGCCCTAAAATTATCATCTGAAAGATGCTGAAGGAAATGGGGAGAGATTCACCATATCCATTTTTCATCAAGCTAATTTTCATCTTGTTCTTTCTCATTGGTTATTTTAAAAATCACATTTGTCGTTGCAGTGGATTTCATTCCTTACCCGTCCCCGCCTTTAGGACTATCTCATAACCTTCACCTTCAGGATTTGCTTCCTATCATTACCATCAGCTCCAGAGCCCACAGGGACTGGTTATCGGGTCTGAAGATCACCTGGGTCTTTCTCTTCCTACCCCTGACTCCCTGCAGCTTAGCTGTTCCACTGCTCAGCCTTCCCCACCAGAGATGGCAGTGGAAGCACAAAAAGCGAAAACTAAAACCAGTCCGTTTCACTACTTACTTGGACATCTAGCCAATTATTTTGAAGCTATTAGCTCAAATGAGATGGGGGTCCACAGTTATTTCATTCTCCGTGAACGGAACCACCACCCATGATTACTCCTCAAGTCAGAAAGACAGACATATCTAGGTGAGAACAGACGTCACGCGGAGCACGGGTCCACTGGCAAAGGTCTAAATGAATACCTGTTGCTTTTGACCATCTCCTTGCCCTTCACTCTGCATCTCCCTTTCTCATCAGGGACGCCTAATTTGAAATTCCAGATGCAGCATTTTCAGGTTGGAAGCACTAAGCGTGGGTGTTGCCAGTATTAACGGATCAGTGGTTTTTGCGGTCCCTGAAATGTGAGTCTCAGAGCATTCATCGGCATTATGGTGAGGACAACCTCTGATGCTTCGGGCTCTACCTGTCTCTTTGACAATGGCGCACAAGACATGATCAGATGGTGCCTGTTTTCTGTGACTTCTTACTCAACTTTGAGAAGTGTGTATTTTTTAAAAGTCTCCAATAGGTTGTGATATTGTACTATAGGTTTGTGAGATGCTACCTTTGAGGGAAAGTGGGTCAAGAGTATACAGGATATCTCCGTATTATTTCTTACAATTGCATATACATTTATAAGTATCTCAAAATAAAAAGCGTAATTTTAAAAGGCTCCTGGCAAAGGTGAAATGAGGCATTGTTCTCAGTGGGTATGGAACTTCTGTTTGGCAGGACGAAAACATTCTGGAGAGCTGTTGTAGAATAATGTGAACATACTTAACCCTGGTGAACTACACTCAAAAATGTCTAAGATGATCAATTTTATGCCATGTGTTTTTTATTACAATTAAAACTTTTTAAATATATTTTTTAAGGCTTTAAGATCTTGCTACCAGGAGAACAACTAAACCTAACAATGATTTTTCATATACTCAACCCAGCCACCAAAATGGCTAAAATTTAAAGGACTGACCACAGCAAGTGTTGGCAAGGATGTGAAGGAGGTGAACTCCCATATGCTGCTGGTGAAAAACACAACCACTGTGGAAAACAGCTTCTTATAAAATTATATATATACTTATAATATGATTCAGAAATTCCACCTGCAGGTATTTACTCAGGAGAAATGAAAACTTATGTCCACTAAAGAAGACCTGAACTTAGCACCTTTATTCAAAATAGCCCAAAACTGGAAATAGCCCAAACATTCAACTGGTCAATGGATAAACAACTGATATATACAATGAAATACTGCAGTGCAATATAATGCTAAAAACTACTAATACAACATGAATGAATTTCAAAAACATTATGCTAAGTGAAAAAAACTTAGACAAAGCAGCATATACCGTGCAATTCAATGTACTTGAAATTCAAACACAGGCAATACCAGTCTATACGACGGGAAGCAGAAACATGGTTGCCTGGGGCATGAGGAATCAAGGGTGGGGACTGACTACAAAAATCACAAAGGACATTTTTGGCTCGATAGAAATATTCGATATCCTGATTGCGATAGTGGTGGTTACTCAGGTGTATGTGTCCGTGTGTATTCGTCTATTTTCATACTGCTACAAAGAACTGCCTGAGACTGGGTAATTTATGAAGAAAAGAGGTTTAATTGACTCACGGTTCTGCAGGGCTGGGGAGGTCTCAGGAAAGTTTCAACCAAGTAGGAAGGCGAAGGGGAAGCAAGACACCTTCCCCACGCTGCGGCAGGAAAGAGAATGATCGCCCCAGGAACTACCAAACACAGAAAACCATCAGATCTCGTGAGAACTCACTCACTATCACGAGAACAGCCTGGGGAAAATGGCCCCCATGATTCAATTACTTCCACCTGGTCTCTCCTTTGACACATGGGGATTATGATGATCATGAGGATTACAATTCAAGATGAGATTTTGGGTGGGGACACAGCCAAACCGTATCACTACATTTTATTTTATTTAAATTATAACTCAATAAAGTTGATTGAGAAAAAAGAGAATGCTCCAAGAATCTCTAACCAATCAGGAAAAAGCAAAATAAAGCCTAGCTAAGATTTTCTTATTCTTATAGCTTAACTTCTTTATCTGAAATGCATCTTCAAAAATTGTCAGGTACCTGAGTCAACAGACTCTGGCTTAGATCTGCCAGTAGGGGGAACTCTTTCTCGAACTGAGGCTCCATCACCTTGATGACCTACTAGGTTAACCTCGAAGCTGTGAAGATGGAACTCTTAATGTCTCCACATCTGTGCCCTCTCCAAAGGAACAGCCACTTAGCTCCAAGTAGAAGGAGCTCAGAGTATCCCAGTTGAGAAACCAACCCTGTTGCCTCTGAGTGATGGGAAAAAGAGAGATTTCAGACCAGCTTGTCAGAGCTTCAGTATCCAAGCTTCCAATTGTGGTTCCACCCTGATCTTACAGATGAGGCCGTTATTCAGAACACTTATAAACATGGCCTCCTCCTATTGCCCAGCCACAGCAGCAGGATCTCTGCCTTAGTGCTGCCACCTTAGGTGCCTGAGAGTGGGGTCCTGACCGGTTCTTGCCAGTTCTTCTAACCTGGAGGCCCTGCGCTACCCTAGCCTGCCTGGACTGCCACTCATCTGCCACCAAGTTCCCATCATACAGAACTTTGCCCACCTACAGGACCACACCTGGGACACCACCTGCAGGAACTCCTGGAATCAAGCCTTGCCCACCTCTGCTCTGCCACATCCCTGGCATGCTACCTGTCCATCCTGAGTCCTATCACCAACTCCTGAAGCTTCCTCAGATTTATGAATGCCACATCCATCCTCAGGGATGCTGCTGATTACCAACTATACTCTGATTTCAAAGGCATTTCTTCAAGTCATTCACCAGGGAACATCTTGGTGAGACACCATTATTAAGTTCTTAAGAGGGCAAATTCCAGGTCACTGTAAGTTAATTCTATGTTGCATCTAGAATCATGGAACTCTGGGTCCAGAAGGGTTTCAGAGCCCATCTGCTCAAAGCACCCCACAGCAGAAATTGCTCAGTGGACATACCTATGAGCATTTCCAGTAGGGGACACTCACTAATTTTCAACACTGACACTATTAGGTAGATGGGGTTACTAAAATCTCCTATATATGAACTTGGATTTTATCTCCTTAGAAACCCACCTGCTATTTTGGTTTCTACGTTTTTGTGAGGAACACAGAATTTCCTCTTTTACGTAATAGCACTCTCATTGTTCAGAGTCAGCAACCATGTGGTCCTCTCTCTCCTGCTTCTCACATTATTCTCCTGGCTCAGGAAAAAGTCAATTCAATACAATTCAGTTCCCACTGTTCTAGGCAGCTTCCTGGGTCCTTGGGATGCAAAGATGAATACGTCATGATTCCTGCCTTGAAAGAGCTTATAGGATGGAAGGGAAGAATTACTGGATCTGGGATGGACACTCAAAGGAGACAGCAGCAGTGGATAGGGAAGGAGAGAGTGAGGCCAAGCACTGGGAACAGTATGTGCAAAGGCCCAGTGGCATTGCTGGAGAGGTGGTGGGGGACAGAGGGGATAGGGTGGTGGTGTAATAAGAGATAATGATGGAGAGGAAAGCCAGAACCAGATTGCCAAGGACATTTGAAAGTCATGTCAAAGAGTTTTAAGCAGGGAGATAACATAATAATATCACAGCTTGAGAAAGACGTCTTGACTAATGGGTACAGAAGCAACTCAACAGGGACAAGTTGATGACAGGGTTGTCCATGAGGAGATCATTCTGAGAGCAGGCAGAGAGATGACCCTGGCCTCATTGAAAATAACAGCTGGGGGAATGGCAAGAAATGGATGCACTGGAAATGTGCTGAAAATATTGAATCGGTAAGACTTGAATCTGTGCGTGCAGGAGAGGGAAATTCAACCCCATTTTTCTGGCTTGAGTGGATGGTGACATCCTAAGACGAAGGACAAGGAAAACCAGTTGTGGAACAGGGAGCTAGGGAGTGCCACTTTGCATGTGTCAAGTCTGCAGTGTCTGTGGGACATAAGTGATGTTGAGTGGGTGGTATCAGGCCTCAGAGGAGAGATCTGGGCACGAGACTTGGGTGTATGAATTACGGTCCCATAAATGCCATTAAAGACACGGGTGTAGGCTGGGCGCGGTGGGAATCCCAGCACTTTGGGAAGCTGAGATGGGTGGATCACGAGGTCAGGAGATCGAGACTCTCCTGGCCAACATGGTGAAACCTGTCTCTACTAAAAATACAAAACTTAGCTGGGCGTGGTGGCGCATGCCTGTATTCCCAGCTACTTGGAAAGCTGAGGCAGAAGAATCGCTTGAACCCGGAAGGTGGAGGTTGCAGTGAGCTGAGATTGTATCACTGCACTCCAGCCTGGGTGACAGAAAGAGACCCTGTCTCAAAAAAAAAAAAAAAAAAAAAAAAAAGATATGGATATGGATGTGGATGAAGTTAGCCAGCATACAGGGACTGAGGACCAAATCCTGGTAATTAACATTTTTGTGATCAGTACAAAACAGGAAATCTAGGGAGTGGCCAGGAGGCATGAGAACAAACAGGATGCAACTGTAGCAAAATTAAGTTTCCAAACACTTGACCATCCTGGGCACTTTATCCCTTGTGCTTTTTGTTGTTACTGTTTTTTGTTTTTCAGTAACCTTCATTAGGTAGGGAGCTCTGAATGGACACAATATTCCACATGTAATAGGAACCAGCTCCTACAGCTGAAACCTATACTTCTAAAAATGCAGCCAGCATGCCTTGATAGCTCATTTTAAACTTGTCAAATAGAATAATCCATAGTATTGCAACAATTAAGCAATCAATAGTTATTGAGCCTGATTGTGTCGAGGTTTTATATACAGAGATATAAAACCACCATTTCAGACCCTTCTAGAAACACAGACTGTGGTTAAGGAGATCAGAGATAGATGTGGATGACCTTCTTCTGGTTGTCAAAATAAAAACCTGCCACTCCCAGAATCTGACACAACTCTCATGCCTTCTCGCCTTGGCACATGGTATTCCCTCCACCTGGAATTCCCTGCCCTCTTGTGCTGGTTATCAGGATATTGCCTCTCTGCTCCAAATTCACCCTTTTTGCATTCTCCGTGAAAATAGATGTGGGCCCGTTGATGATTTTTTTTTTCTTTGTTAGCCGACATGATGTTAAGCTTTGTCAATAGAGGGTGCTGCAGAAACACTGCAGGAGGAAAAGGGTTTGCTTCCTGCTTCCCATGAGCTTGCTCAGCAGGCCTCTCTAGCACTTCCCAGTGCCAGGGCCCAGCTCCTACATGCCCTGTAACCAGTAGCTTTCCCTAGCATCCCTCAGCTTGGGGCAGTTTATATCAGAGTGCCTCCTGTGAGACACCTTCTCATGAATAGCCTTCCCCAATACCCTGCATGGGTAGATTTCTGGCAAGTTCCAGGTTCCAGGAAGTTCCACCAGCATAGCAACATAGCATCTTCTCTGCCAATCTGTAAGCCACGGCCATGTCCTGTCCAACAAGATCTGAATTTCAGGCCTGGGGGCAGTGGCTTCTCCTTGGGTCTGCTATGCTTATATTATTTAAACTCTCTTTACTTATTTCTAGCCAATAACCTGTTACTCCAATTCCTGATATAGTCAACAATTCCTCATATTAAGCTTCTCCCGTTCAAACCATGGTGTAGTTTTGCTCTCCTGCTTGGGCCCAGATTGATAAACCTCCCTTGTCTACCTGACACACTGCTACTTATTCCTTGACACTGGACTTAGGCATCATTGCTATACTTTGGCAAAAAGCTCAATAGATACGTATTGAGGTTATTTACTCAGGCATAAATGAAGGAATGAATGAATTCTACTACTGCTTGGAAGTTACTTAGGAGGCAGGCTGGCAAATGAGACTCACCTTTTAGTTGATTAATGACCAGAATCCCAGAGAGGCCATGGTTGGGAGACCCTGGATTTGGCATCTTAGAGACAGAGCCTGGCCCTCCAGGGGTCTGCTGCTCAGGCTGAGTCTTACCATCCACCCAAGCCAGGCTTCCTGGCTGCCTCCCCACACAGACCACTCTAGCCTGTCACCCCGTCTGCTTCAGAAATACAGTGAAACTCAAGGCCCCACACCCCAAGCTGGCTTTTACAGTCTAACATCATGGCACAAAGATGGGAACCAAAGGAAAACCCCCAAAACATTTATCTTTGACTTGCTCTGAAGTCTTAGTAAGAAAATATCTTTCAATAGTCAGTTTGAATATCAACCAGGTAGGTATTTTGTCTAGTAATTCTCAAACCCTGGTTTCCAACGCACTTGGGTGTTTCCATGTACTCACAAGGTTTTGCAAAACTCTCTAAAAGGTCATCATGGAAAGCCTCAATTTACTTTATGCTAAAAATTAAATATATGCTTGGTGGCACTTTTAGGAGGTGTGAAATAGGAGTGGGAAGGTTACAAAAAGGAAATAATAATAGGGCAGGAAAATTTCAAAGTGTGGGAATTATTCATCTACATTATAGCAAAAGGCATAAATCAATTCACATTATCCTGGTATGTGCCACACCTTGAACCACTCCCAAAACAAGGGAATAAAAAATAATTACACACACACACACACACACACACACACACACACGTTTACCTTGCTTTATCTTGTCAAGATAGATTGTATCTAGACGTAAATATTTGTATGTGTTGACAAGCATATTTCTCCTATTATATTATTCATCACAGTATTTTATTTACCTTTTTGCTACACCTTTATTTCTCTATTTTTACCTCAGTTTCTCCCATCTGTAGAATGTTGTAAGGATTGAAAAGTTAATATTTGTAAAGTTTTCGAATAAAACCACACACAAATTTAGTGTTATTTTAGTGTTAAAAATAAATTAAATAGGAATAAATTTAACCAAGGAGGCAAAGAACTTGTATACTGAAAACACAAAATGTTGCTAAAAGAAATTAAAGACATAAATAAATGAAAAGATATCTTGTGTTTGTGGACTGGTTGTTAAGATGCCAATAATACCCAAAGTGATCTACAGATTCAGTGCAACTCCCATCAAAATTCCAGTCACAGTGTTTATGGAAATAGATAAACCCATCCTAGAATTCATACGGAATCTCAAGAGGCCCAGAATAGCCAAAACAATCCTGAAAAATGAAGAACAAAGTTGAAGGTCTCACACTTCCTGATTTCAAAACTTGATATTGAGCTACAGTAATGAAAACAGAGTGGTGCTGGCATAAAGACAGACACACAGACCAATGAAATCAGAAACAAACCTTAATACATAGGGTCAAACAATTTTCTACAGGGGTGCCAAGACCATTCAATGGAGAAAAGACAGTATTTTTTTTCAATGAATAGTGCTGGAAAAACTGGATATCCCCATGTAAAAGGATGAAGTTGTACCATTACCTTACACATATACGAAAATTAACTCAAAGTGGATCAAAGACCCAAACATCAGAGCTAAAACTATAAAACTCTTAGAAGAAAATAGGGGCAAAACTTCAGGACATTGAATTTTTCAATGATTTCTTGGAATTAACACCAAAACACAGGCAATAAAAGGAAAAATAGGTAAACCAGACTTCACCAAAATTAAAATCTTTTGTGCATCAAAAGACACGGCCAAGCATCCCACAGAATAGGAAAAAAAATTCAAATTATCTATTTGGTAAAGGATTAATATCCAGAATAAAGAACTCCCACAACCCAGCAACAACCTCCATTTAAAAATGGGCAAAGAACAATGGTTCCCAGAGGCTAAGGGGAAGCGGGAATGAGGAGTTATTGTTTAATGAGTAGAGTTTCAGTTTGGGATGATGGAGAAGTCTGGAGGTGGACGGTGTTGACGGTTGCATGACAATGTGAGTATATTCAATGCCACTGACACTTAAAAATCTTAAAACGGCAAATTTTATGTTATGTATATTTTACCACAGTAAAAAACCTAAAATAAAATAAATCAGAAACATGAAACAGAGTACTTATTATGTGCCACTTGTCACCTGTTACTTGAGCTGATCCTCTCAACATTCCTATGAAGCAGTCACTTTTATCATTATCCCCATTTTATGGATGAGAAGTGGAGGCTCAGAGAGGTCAAGTGCTTTGCCTTTGGAAATGAAGAAAGCAAGTGGTAGAGCCCAGAGGGTCAGGCTCCAGGCTCAGGTCCTGAAACGTGTTCCCCACGCATCTTCCTTGCTGGCTAGCAGATGATGAACATGACCTGCATTTGGGTGGGGTGAGGCAAAGCAAGGAGAGGCAGGGACCAGGCCTCCTCCCAGCCGCTGGCCTTAATTGCAGGCTTTTGACTCAGCACTCACTCACGCCAAACAGATCAGGTGTGTCCTGTGCCAGGGCCTTCTCCTGACTTTTACTGGGGTAGCAGAGCACTTGAAAGAGGTGTAGCCCCAAATACCTTCACTGTCAACATAAAGGGACTCCTGGTTGGCCTCTCTGATGGGAGGGAAGAGGTTTCTTTAAACTTTCTCCAAGAAAAGGCCTGAGGGAGCGTGTGCCCTTTCAAGACGTCTGGTGATTATCTGACCGCTCATTCAACTACAAATCCAGTGAAGTTTAAACAAAAATGTATTAAGTAATGCTGTAGGGTGAATCATTCACTAAAACACCTGCACAATCTGGATTTGGGGGAAATTCTTGGATTGGAGATTTGAAAATGTTAATGTTTTACCAATGTGTATGGTGGTTTTCCATACAATATTAATTAATAGTATCCTGGGTTTTGATATAATAGCATATTGAATTAATACATCATTAATTAGCAGTATTATGCTTTTAATATATTAATATTTTTTTTCTGTAATCTTCCTTTCTCTCTCCCTTTCTGGCTATAAAAGAGAACAGTGCCAAAACAAGTACTCTGTATTACGCTTTTTTTTTTTTTTAAGATGGAGTCTGGTTCTGTCACCCAGGCTGAAGTGCAGTGGCATGATCGGGGCTCACTGCAAACTCCGCCTTCTAGGTTCAAGTGATTCTCTTGTCTCAGCCTCCTGAGTAGCTGGGATTATATGTGCCCACCACCATGCCCGGCTAATTTTTTGTATTTTTAGTAGAGACCGGGTTTCACCAACTCCTGACTTCAAGGGATCCACCCATCTCAGCCTCCCAAAGTGCTAGTATTACAGGTGTCAGCCACTGCTCCTGGCCAGTATTAGTAATATCTATTGAGAGCTTACTATATGCAAGCTCTCACACCATTTGTATGTAAGCTCTATGTATTCATGAGAAAACACGTAGGGCTGAATAACCTATCCAATGTCAAGCAGCAAGTACAGGGAGAGCTGAGGGTCACACCCTGCTGTCTGATCCAGATCCTTGCTATATACCAGCCTCATGACCTCAGGACACCCCACTTCATTCTTTGGGGCCCATTTTCCTTACCTGTGAAATGAGGGAATTGAATCAGACATATAAGATCTTCTTCCAGCTCATACATCTCTATTTCCTTATCTCTGCATACAAATGGTGCTCCACCAGGTCCTCCTAGGTGTATCCACCAGCACCGCCTGCTTGGATTCTGGGTGCCATCCATGCTGTGGGCCTGGGAAAGAGAGTTGGGCCTGGCTGAACTGACAGTGCTCCTGAGCGCTGGCCTGAATTGCGGGCCTTGGACTCAGCACTCACTTACGCTGGACAGATGCGGTGTCCCTGTGCTAGACCCTTCTCCTGACTTTCACTGCCGGTGGCAGAACACTTGAGAGAGCGCCGTCACTCTCTTGTCCTCCACAAACGGCCTTTACTCTTCAACCACACTCACCCCTCTACCTACCTAAGTATCTCAACTGTCTTAACAAAGTCTACTCGCACTCTGACATGACCCAATCGAAAAGGCAACGGATAAAAAGATTCAAGTTGATATTCTCATTACACTTCCATCTCCCGGACTCACAGAATTTCTTCTCACTTGTGAATTTACTCATGAGTCCAGGCAGTGGTATGCTGGTAAATGCTTAACACCTAGCTCCAGGAAAACACAAAAAGCTCTGTAATATGAGTCATGTTCTGAGTTCTTCAGTTTAAATGTTTCCACCATGGCTGATGTCAAGCTACCAACGCAAAGTCACCGAACACAAGTGGAAAAGAGATGCGAGCCAGGACACGCTGGTGCCAGCACAGCACTGCGTCCGTTTCACACTACTACATCCTCTGAAAGCCGATAGCCAAAAGCATTGCTCACTCATTTGTTCTTTAATTCATTCAACGAACTTTTTTAAAAGTATAGGAATTGAAATGACATTTATTAAGATAGTTATTTATTACAAATCAAAAGCCCTGCTAGTCTTATTACAAAGCATTATTTTTTCCAGTACTTCCCTCAGAGGTTCCTTAGGTGGAAGGGTGATTCTTCTGCTTTAAAATAATTGACTTACCCAAATCAGATGCGATTATTTGCGTCTCTTGGATTAGCAATTCTCATTAACATCCTTAACCTTTCCAGGTGACATCAGAATAGCTTTGATTGATATATAGAGACCAACATCAGAATAGCTTTGACTGATATATAGAGTCCAACCTGCTTTATTGTTGAAAGTTTACAAACCCAATGCAAAAAAAAAAAAAAAAAAAAAAAAAGTCACCTCTGGAAAATGCTTACCTAGACATATACTTTCTATAATTCATTTTCTCTATATTATTATATTCAAGATACACGTGGTATGTGACGAGTATGAACTCTGGAACCTGAATGCCTGGATCCTAATCACAGTTCCACCAATATTAGCTGTGTAATCTTGGTCAAATTACTTAACCTCTTCATGTTTTGGTTTTCTCACATTGAAACAGGATTCATAATAATAGCAGTAGCTGTTGTAAGGGTTAAGCAAATATACATACATACATTTGTATGTTTGTATACAGCATATAGAAAGTTCCATGTAACTGTTAGCAGTTATGTGTCATCAAACACGATCAGGCTGTCTAGGCATCTTTCCAACAAGATGGTGCGGTCCTTGAAATCGTTTTGCAGTCCCTCCACAATGCCTAGCATACATGACTTTAGTGAAATCCTGTTGAAAAAGTAATTAATTGATTAAATGCAACTGATCAATGCAAAGTATCCTTGCCACAAATAAACCATCTATTCTATTATAAGGATCTTAGGCATACTTTATGTCTCCATAACCCCTCCAAAGGCAGGGAAGGTGATCAAGAATAAGGGCATGGCTGGGCGCAATGGCTCACACCTGTAATCCCAGCACTTTGGGAGGCTGAGATGGGTGGATCTCTTGAGGCCAGGAATTTGAGACCAGCCTGGCCAACACGGTGAAACCCCATGTCTACCAAAAAATGCAAAAATTAGCCAGGCATGGTGGCACATGCCTGTGGCCCCAGCTACTTGGGAGGCTGAGGCACGAGAATGGCTTGAAACCAGGAGGCAGAGATCATGCCATTGTATTCCAGCCTGGGTGACAGAGTGAGACCCTGTCTCAAAAAAAAAAAAAAAAAAGAATAAAGGCATGGAGTAATTTTCAGAGCTGTCAGCATGTATTTATGTTCAAGAGTGCTTATTTTATATTAGCAAGAAAAAATAAAAGCAATGTAAATGTTCATCAACAAGGGAAAGTGAATAAATTATGATGTAACCATTAGATACTTATGTTTTCAGGAAGCATTATTAACATGAAAAAAGTCCTAATTGTAATAAGTGAAAAAGCAGCATTTAAAGTCATATAAACAATATAATACTTTACATTCTTTAAAAATGTGTTTGCATAAAGAGAGAAATAAAAAAACTTACAATAAATATGCCACAATCATTAATAGCTATCTCTGGTTGGTGGGATTCAGGTCGATTTTTAAATTTTTTCCTTCTTGATGTATTTCTGTATTTTCTAGTTTTTTCTAAAATGATAAACAGAAAAGAACTGCTGTTAAATAAAGGAATTGCTGTTAAAATGGGGGCACTAATTCCAACTTTGGAATTACATATCCACCCAATCTGATGTTACTCACTGCCACCCATCCCCGTCCCATTCTCAGCCTCCCAAAATGTCCCAAATCTGACATGATGGCGTAATCTATGCATTGCAAATATGACACCATCATCCAGCTATTTGGAGGAATTAATAATTACCTTAATTTTTTTACACTCCATTCAGGTATCTGGCATTGGGTAAATACAGTTAACCTCACGTAGACATATTTTCAGCTATTAAAAACCAAGCACATTTGTGTTATCTCCTGCCCTGGAGGTGCCTGATACAAGGGAAGCATGATTGAGTACCTTACTGATAAGGCTGAACAAATATGTCTTTTGAAATAGACTATAGGAAAACCTCAGATTGGAGATGCCTGATGCACATTAAAGTCTAGCTAAATTTGGGTAAAAGGTGGGTCCCGATTTAATGAAGTGCTCATTCTGGAATATTTGTTTTTAAAAAGCCACTTGTATTACTTTCAAATCCAATAGGCTTGAAGCACAGTATTGTCGATACGGAGGTAGCAAGTACACAGCAGCCCCCACTTTTAGGAATAGGTGAGAATTATTTATAACAAGCCGATCAGTCAACTATGATTTGGTCCCTCTGATGCGTTTAAGAACAAATTATTCAAGATAAAGAAAAAAGCAACTTATTCCCGTAAGTGGTGTAATTTTTTGCAATCTTATTTTTATTCTTAATTTGCTTACCTGTACCATTCCTCAAGGCAATCTCAGGCCAAAGCCTATCTAAAGCATCATAAATTTCAAACAACTGAGCTAAATCAATAAGGTTTTATAGGACATCTTAAAGAAAAAGAAGAAAAGGCATTACTTCACTAAATGTAGCTGGAGAAATGCACAGAAGTTATTTCTGTCCAGGCTCCCTCGCTATGGATGGAGGAACCAGACAGATCTATTTTCATTCATAAGGAGCATCTCAAAACCTGGGGCACATCATGGGATGCAATCAGCCCCAAGGAAGAGGAAACAGGAGAGCCGCTTGGCAGCCCCTGCGATACTTTAGGGGAAGAAATTATTAATAACGAGGAACATTTTACTGTGGATCAAAGTGTGTTCCCTCTGTTGGTGAGTCAATGATTTCATGGAAATCATTTATTTACATTAGATTTGTTAATTGCCCCATTTACCTACTGGGTATTGTTCTTCTCCATGGCACGTATCATGAACACATATACTTGACTTTATTATTTTTATTTTGTCTATCTCCCCGAATCCAAAAGCAATCTCCTTGAAGGAATGGGTTTTTTTTTTGTTTGTTTGTTTGTCTGTTTCACTATGGTTTCACTGGATGCATTTAGAACATGCCAGTATGTTGGAGGTAGACAACAAATATTTGTTGAATGAATCAAGCTCCCATATACTCAAGGGGCATATGTCTACGGTGAAGTAGAGAGAGCACTGAATTCAGAGTCTGAAGTAGAAAGCACTTCGTTTGGCTCATATTAGACATGAAATGACCATTTTGGAAGTGGACAAATGGGTGGATGGATGGATGGACAGATGCATGAATGGATAAGTGGGCGATGGAGCAATGTTATAATGGTAACTGCATCTGTAAAATGAGTATAACAACTCATTAATAAAACTGTGAAAACAGTTGTGACATCTTGGTTGCTCAGTAACTCCTTTATTTTTCTTGTAGCTGATGTAGAGAAAGAAAAAACAGGGTGATGAAAACCCTAGCAGTGTAAAACAAGGAAAGAAAGCATTTAATCTGAGTAGATGAGAGGAGACAGAGATGTGAGCAGAGGTGTCTGTTTTCACTCTGTCTTACAGTGCTCCCAAACCATGGTAGTGTTTGCGCGGAGGCTGCAAGAGGCAGGGAAGTGGAACAGGTGGACAGGCTGCTGGCTTCCAGGGAAAACCAGCCTTCAAGGTTTCACCTCAGTGGCCTCCTGGAGCTGAGAGGCATTAGACGGTCAGGAACAAGGTGACGACAGTCCTCCATAGTCACTCTGGTCTCTGGGGTCTCACGTCTGGTCATTACATCTCCAGGGTAGTCCAGCCTGGCGTATTTGTTCTTAACGTTGCTCTTCCTGCTACAGGAGAGGAAGCCTTCACTGAGCAGGCTGCCTTGCTTGATCCTTCCGGACTTGCAGTGTGGCTGGCTCTGGCATCTTCTGAGTGCGGCAGCATCTTCTCTGGGGTCAGGGTGGGGTGGGCCAGGATGCCTCTGAACATATCCACTTCAGGTCCAGATAGCTGGGGTTGCTGGTGCTCTTGGAGATATTTCTGGTCCTGGGAAGCAGAGGAGAAGTGAGATCATTATTAACCCGCGTGGGAGTGGGTCCCTGGTGACCTGACTCTCTTGGTTGGCCGTCCCCCTTCCTAGTGATGGTGTCCTAGGCAAACAAGCTAGGGCAAAAAGGCAGAAGAGAACCACAGGCCAGCAGTGCGGTGGGCCTGGACCTTTTCAATAGTCACAGACGGGTCTGCAAGGTGTCCCAGGGCCTAGGGACGCAGTCCCTCCTGAGGAACTCTGAAATCCCCACTGGTAGCACACTGGGGTAGCCTGGCTGCGGATGGAGTTTTTCCCCTGCTGTTGTCGCCTCAGGCCTACACCTAAAGTGCTCCAGAGCTGTGCCCAATGCTGCGATGTGCTGAAAAAAGTCCCCTTGTTTGGGGACCTTGGCCCATGCTTCCTTATTAATTGGTTCAAGAAGCCAACTTTCTTCTGCTACCGATAAGAGACCGTCAGGGTCCCCTAGGCACCAGCCATCAATACTGTGCATGTGGATTGCTCTAAATATCCATTGCTGCAGGACATTTGGATATCTAAATATCCAAGCCCTGGCACAGGAGCTGCTGGGAAACCCCAAATATGCCTTCTTCTCAGAGCTCTGCTAACACAAGCTCTCTTGTGTCAGGAGGTGACATTCCTGCCTCTGTCCACAGGAATGGGAAAGCTGCACAGATGTCCTAAAATACAGAAAGGATGAGAGAACAGCACTGAGCTTGGCTGGTTTCCCACCTGTAATCGACATGGAAACTACACCTTTTAATCTCCAACAGGCAAAACGACTCCTGCCACGATGTGCAAGATCTGTGGCTCCAGCTTCCTCTGTGCCTTTTTGTGGTCGTCGTCCCAAGGAACAGTTTGTGGAAATGAATGTGCCACCCTAACTTCCACAGGGTCACCTCTGTCCCTAAGTCTCTTAGGTGCTCAAATCTTGACCCCTGGGAGCAGTGGCCAGCACCATGGTAAACCAGACAAGGCAAATGGAGGGAAAGAGTGAATTGAGGAAGAGATCTGAAAACTGCTTGCAAGTGAAGCCTGTGTATAGTTCCATGCCTAACTAAACCCGTTCTTCTGGCAGTGCTGCTGAAATCCAGAACAAGAAGAGAAGACCCACAGCAGGTTCCAGGGAGAGGCAGTTGGGGCTAACCGGTGCTCGGGGGAGGGGTGAGGGAAGCTCTCGACCACATCACCGGGTGCCCCCCTAACACATGAGAGGACAGGGGACCCATGCACTCGACTCAACTGTGGGAGTTTTGTGTTCCAGCTACCAATGGGGAAGGGACCCAGGTCTCTCTGAGGGTGTGGGTAATCATGTGACCCCCTCATTCTCCCTTCCCACTGCTCACTCTGAGGTTCAGTAGAAATAGTAAATGGAGATATCCTATGACAAGCTCAGCCATGCTTCTCTCCAACCTCACACACAGCGCACCCCACCAGGATTCAAGCTGGCTGAGTCCCATAACACTTGCCACCATTCACTGATGTGGCCCAAGTGCCTAGAACAATGCCTGGCACTTAGTAGGTGCTTAATAAACAGTTGCTGAATACATGCACCTACTGAACTCCTCCTATGTGCCTGACACTATGCTAAAAGCTTGACAATTACTATTCCATTTATTTTTCACAAGAATCTTGTCAGGTAAAAATGTCAACCCATTTTCAGATGAGGAAACCAAAGCTTGGAGATGTTGAGCAAATTATTCAAGGTCCCACCGCTTGGCGTAACAGGAAGTTAAACCTGTCTCCTGCCCTTTCCTGCTGCTGTCTCCAAAGACTGAGCTCCTAAACATAGCATTTTGCTGCTTTTCTCTCCCATTATTCAAGGCCAGAAACAGGAACCAGAACATGCCAAGGAAAGAGGAACTGAGAGTGAGCTGGATTTTCACACCCCCAGCCCTGGCAACTGCCTCTTGGAGCTGGGCCTGGGGCCAAGTGGCCGGGAGGAGGCAAGTCTCCTGCAAGGCTCCAGCTGAGTGGCCCATGACCTTGAGATTCTACCCATCAAGTTGCTTCCCTCCCTCCTCTCCGACTCTTGGCCCCATCTTTCAAAAGAATAGGGTCAGAAGGGATGGTGCATGGAAGCACAATTTCAAATTATACTTCTTAGGTGAGGATATGTCACAGATCACACCTCATCATTTCATTTCAGGTTTCTTTGTTGATCCAAGATAGTTGCATACAGCTGCCTTTAAAGTGGGTCAGTAAGTCCTTCACGATGAATAACCTCACTGTGCGTGTGTGTGTGTGTGTGTGTGTGTGTGTATGTGTGCGTGTTCCTTCAGAGTAGATTAGCTGAATCCACCTGGAATTATGCCAGCAGAGCTTTTAAACAAATATCTCTGTGCAGCAAGTTGCTTCAGCATATAGCAGGTGACACCTGTGGGTGGGAATGTCCTACCAGGAGAAGATGCTACACCTCCAGGGAGTTTTCCACTGTGAGGCTTGAAGAAATCAAGCCCCTCTTCAGTCTCTGGAAACCTACTCGTGATTCAATCTGAGCCTTCATGGGCTGGATAATCCCAAAAAGCATATGGATCAGGAAAGAACTGGAAATGAAGCATTCCCAGAAGCTGCAAGGTTTCTCAGTGTCATTCAGTCAACCAGGTAGCCTTAGGGAGCATCCCTTGAGAGGCATGGAGAGTGTGAAATTGTGGCAGACCCCACCCTCCCTGACCTGCCATCCAGTTAGGGAGACGCCCAGTGCATACCCAGCAAGCCACCCACGCAGGGATTGGCCATGAGGACAAGGAGTGTTCAGGGGCCGGAGAGGCTCCCCAAGGGCTGGGCTTTCTGGAAAAGCTTGGGGAAGAGATGGAAAACACTCACTGCCTTGCAGAATGGCTCAGGAAGGTGGAGAAAGGAAGAGCCCCGGGAGCGATGGGGACACTTTGTACGTGTATGACAGGAGCACACTCCCAGCTCAGTGACTGAGGCTCGGATTGGGCAGACTCAGCAGGGCAGCTGTTGGGCACGCAGCTACTCCTGCTTGCTCCTCCATGGCATGGGCACCCAGAGCTGCCCCACAGGCTGCTGAGTTATGTCTTTTAAGCCAACACTTGGCTTTTGCCCTGAACTAAGCTTCTGACTGGCTTTGGGAAGGATTACTATGGTATTTCCAATCCTACATACAGCATCTTTGTGATCCAAACCAAAAGTGCTTTTGGCTCAAGTCTCACAGGTCCCCAAACCCACCCATCACTGGTATTCTTTCTCCTCTGGGCATCTCAAATTTGCATTTGCTTTTCTATGTCATTCGCCACTGTGGCCCCAGCTGGTCTTCATAAGAAACTCATTCACTAAAAGATATGAAAATGTGCACACCCTTTGACCCGTTAATTTCATTTTTCAAAATTACCATTGACTGACTTTTCTCTTCTATTTTTTTGTTTGTTCATTCAGTGTGGACAGGAGATTTGCTAGGTGCTGGGCTACACAATGATAAGCAAAAAGAAACTCAAGGCCCTGACAGAGCTTGTAGTCTAGGTCATTTGTTTGTTTTTCTCCTAAATACATAGGCTCTACAGGCACATCTGTTGTACTCTGGGAGAGAGTATACAGTCACTGTATCATCCCATAAAATAAAAGCCCACTGACTACACTGCAGACACAAAATGACAGTTGTAGAGAGAATAAAAAGGAAACTTTCAGGTTAGGTTTTCAAACAGTGTGCCATACCCCAAGAGCCTCAGGGGTGGGCTGGAACTGGGTGGCGTGTGGGCACTAGCAGAGACAAGAAGGAACACTCATTTGTGTATCACCTGAGGGACTCTCCTGTTCCCAGCACCCCACCCACCTCTCCAACCAAGCAGTTATTTGTCTTTTTCTCCATGGTACTGGGGGGTTTCCTAGTAAGATCTAATACTATTTGAACAGAATATTCTGTGACTGAAAAAGTTTGAAACCACTGTTCGTCTCAAGGTTCTTAAAGTGCTTCTATATTTAGTCTGGAAATCTTCCGGACTGGACGATTTCCCTCACCTCACCCCAATTCCCTTTAAATTCTCTAGCTTTTAATGTTTCATTAATGGGCTTTAACGATACCTGATACATGTTGGGTGTGTAATTAATGGGCAATAATACACGGACATGGACACAATAAGTAACAAAATCTCATCAACCATGCAAACATGCCGGACACTCAAAGTCCTCAAACAATTTTGCTCTACATTTAGCAGAGGGAAAAACTACCTTAGTAAGGAACACATCAAAAACAACAAAAATGTAACCAGTTTTACCAGTTTGACATGCATCCTAGATGGTGTTATTTGGCATTTTACATACTGTTTGCTAAGTTTCCACAATGTGCTAGATGGCAATCTCTCTGCTCTAATTCTTGAGCCAATAGATTCTATATCTACACTTTTATCATTCACATACCATCACTGCAATGATTTTTTAATAATATCTGAAGGCCATTTGTACTACTAAATATTTAATGTAAACAGTTATTTTGTATTTAAATAAATTCACTTTAAAAGAAAATTTTTATATCACGTTATATCACTACCTATAAATAGAAGACCAAAAACATTTGCCATCATAGGAGGTAACTGTAACAAATTCATAATAACGAAAGCAGTAATGTTTCTGTGCAGCATTTACTATCCCCTTTGGTTTCACCAGGGATATGGACACTGTGTTTTTGAAACATTGTTTGAGCTCATACCATCACAGTATTCAGCTAAGAAACCAAAAGTAGGTGTTGTTTGTCTTTGTTCCCTCCACCTAAGCCTACAAACCCCCAGCTACCTGCAAACCCACACCCCCCTCCCCTCTAAGCATTCCCTTGCTCTAAGCTATCCCACAACTAGTCCTTGTTAAGGTATTAAATCATCACCTTATCATTTTTGCATGTGGATAAGAGACAAATCTTTCAAAACTCAAATATCAGATCTTTATTGGAATTTTGGATATAATGCAAGAGAACTGTATCATTTAATTCAAAGCACATGCAACAGGTGATCAACTAGCCACTCCTAGTCACAACCCAGTCCTCACGGCTCCCCACAGGCTCACTTTTAGATTTCCCTGCAGAACACAGAAATTTGCCCAAGAACGGATTAAAGGCTTTCGTATTAGACAGATAATGGTAATTCAGATTGTGATACATTCTAGAAATATATATACACATATATACATATACATATATATACACATATATACATATACATATATATACACATATATACATACATATATATGTATATATATATACACATATATACATACATATATATGTGTATATATATATACATATATACATACATATATATATGTGTGTATATATATATATACACATATATATACATGGTTCAGCCATCTCTTTAGCCTACAACTTATTTTAACCACATCTATAGCTACCTTCTTCCTCCAACCCACCCGGGAGAGCAGGAGGGGAAGCTGGTCATGGAGACTGAAGACTGAATTTACATCAGTGGTGTGACTGGCACACATTGTTCTCTCTTACATTCCGAAAGTCTTTTCTCCCTGGTCATTCGTTAGGAAATCCTCCTCCCAAGGGACTTTGGGGGCATTGTGGCATGTCAGATTTTCCAGGAAGCAGACTCTGAGATGAGATTGTGTCCAGAGGGCCTATTGGAGAGTTGTTCGGGACCACAACTGTGAGTGAATGCAGGCAGCAGGACTGGGCTGCAGGAGAGGCCTCAGCCAGCCAGCCACACAGGGATTGGGATGGCCCCTAGAGCTGGCCCAACTGAGGCAAAGGGGTCCAGCCTTTGTATCCCCCACACTGGCCAGTCATTGAATGCAAGATACCTCCAGGAGGGGTCAGAACCTTGAGCAAGGCAGCCCTCTTTGGCCAAAGGCCAAGAGATTCCACTGTAAGCCACCAGCAGGCAGTGCTCCTGGTA